>NC_138204.1:33783042-33965542 GCF_964194415.1 Vipera berus
GATGCCACTTTTAAATAAAATGGGATTTGTAGACTGGTGTTTTTTTTTGCAAGTATTAAGGTAGACAATCTTACCATAATCTCTCAGCAGAGCTTGCGCAGGTCTCTCACTGTCAGGGGTTGTTGGTTCTGTGCTTCCTCCACTTGCCGTGCTAATGCCACTATTAGTGCGACTGTGACTTTTCAGGATAATATTCTCACCACCATTCTATTAATTCAGAAATCAGGCTTTGATGAGAAGAGGAAGGCTATTTTCAGAAAACTTTTGTACTTATAGGATAATCTGCTTTGACTCACCAAAGCATCTCTTCTTAAAAATGAGAGAAATCTTACCGTTTCCATCTGGCAACCAATGGCCTCTAGAAGTGCTGAATCTTGCACAATGTTCAGCATCGCCGCTGTAGAAGATTTAAGATATGACAATATTTTTTCAGTTAAGGTCTCTGTCTGTGTGACATTATATCTAATGATGTTTTTTGCACTGGAAGGCATTGCTCCCTATTTTTGAAAATTAGAAATTTCTTTTCAGATCCACATTTACCAATTTCAGGTCAATTCTACTATATTCATACCTTTTTTTTGGAGGGGGAGAATTATCCATTATTATTTTTCCTTTGAAAAAGGAATTAGAACTAGAGATAGTTTAATGAGAGTTAAACATCTCGAGAGCCATAATTTGTCCACCCAGAATCACACCGACATGTGCAATGGAGAAATTTTTGCACTAGAGTTTCAAGCATATATTGGACATGTGAATATATAAAGTCAATGCAGATATTAATTTTTAAATTATGAAAACAAAAATAAAATACATTTTATCAATGTCAATGCTTTGCAATGTCTTTGTACTGCCTTAAATTCCTTTGACAAAGGAATTTCTAAAGCACACTAGCCTTTCCCATGGTAATTTTGTTTCTACTGCTACTTGAAAGATGATCCCCTTCTTTTTTTGTGTTTTCAGAGACTGCCCTTTATTTCCTACTAAGTATATGGTAAAAAAGAAAAAAAATTATTTTGGGGGAGGGGATCGTTTAAACAAATAAATAAAAAGATGTGTTATAAAACAACTGAATATATACATCTGTCAAAAAAAATTGTAATACTTTTGGAAAAAAAAATAGTTTTTTCTGTATGCTATCAGAGGAAAGTACATTTTGAGTTGTTTGTCCAGAAAATACACCCTCTTCCAATGAGCCCCCAAAATATTATTCATCTGGAAGCGCAAGTATAGAACAGTATAGAACAGCCTGTGCTTTCTGCTTACCACCACAGTAGTATGTATCAATCACTTATAAACTCATTTTTTTCTTTCTACTTGAACATCATTTCATTTTTAATTTCCTTAATCAATAAGATCAAATTGAAGTCATCAGAACAATACAAATATTGTAAAAACACATTCACAAATTTTGAAGAACAGTTATTTATCACTCTGGCTCCTAATACCAGATAACAAGGAAACAAAAAAGTTAACTGTTCATAATCTCCAGCAACTGGAATCTGATTTTATGATAACTCAGGTAACATGCACAAAACTTTTTTCAAAAGCACACATCTCATGGATCAAGTAAAAAAGCAACCTAGTATCATCTGTGTGTTGTTAGGGTCTGTTTCTGTCTGCAGGGCTCCAATCAATATGTTCACAAGTCTCAGTTTCAAAGAAAGAAAGGTTACTGGTTTATCATAAGATGAACTTTCATCATTGCTGAATTTTCCTTCCAGAACAACCTGAAAAACAAATTTGAATATAATCTTTATTCTCTTTCATGCATTTAGCAAGTATCTAATAAAAAAGGATGTTATCTTACTTTTCCAATGTTATACTCCTACTCTGAACTAAAGAACACAACACAGAAATATTGCTCAATAGAGCTATTAAATAAACTATGCAACTGTAAAACTGATACTAACTAGCAAAACTTTTTTTAAAATCAATCTATGCAGATTGAAGAAATGTAATAAAAGTTTCAGTGAATCATAAGTATGAAAGTCCAAAGGAACGGAGTGGTAAGAAAACCCCAAGGAGATGTCAAGAATCTATCCGTATAGTAAAGGCCAGGGTTGACATTCACTTAACAATCACACTATATTACCAGCTCAAGATGCAAAATATGTATATGATCCTGTCTATTTGAAATTACAGTGTGGTATATGAATGTCCAAAGTCTTAAGTATTTTATCTTAATGAGGTATTAATTGATACAAGAATATTTATAATAAAATCACACATTCTTATTCATTTTCTGAATTTACTTTTTTTATGTAATAATACCATTTTTGCCACTTGGAAGTATCCTATACTAATTGCTATTTGGTTATGTTTAGACTATTATTTTTTTCAAAAAAAAATCACTGAAAGTCCCTAAAATCCATTACCTCCGATTTGATTGTTCCAAAGTGATGAGGAAGAGGCAACAAGGACAGTAAAATATTGATAGAGGCCCTTCTTAGTTCTGTGGGATTCACATATGTTTTAAATTTTGAGAGCTCCCTGGATAAAAAAACAACAAAATGATAAGTTATTTAAAAAATCTACAACTTCTATTTCAAAACAAAAATATCTTATTTAAGTGTGCACGTGTAGCATTAAAAGTCTGCTCAAGATTCACCAAAATGTCATGGTTTGCTGGTAGAAGACCCCAATGGAAAAATTGTAGGGAGAAAATATTGGAATTCTTATTCACCTTGAATACAGGTGATTTCACGTCATTTATACCTGAAGTTAAGGGCAAGATGTTCAACTCTGTTGAAATGCGCAGTGTTCTACCTCTGAAGATGTCAATATTTTAGATGGGTGGCTGCACAAGATCTTTTGGAGAACTTAGCACCTTAGTCAAATGTAAGTTAGTACATTGTAAGCAGAAGGTCCTGGTTTCAATCCCTAGCATCTCTAAGAAGGACAGGAAAAATCCCTATCTGATAAGTTAGTGTTCACAGAACTGGGATAGATGAAACAATACTTATTGCTATGCTTCTGTATATGATGTAAAAATAATTTTACTCTCAAAACAATCAGATTTATTTTTTAAACTTTAAAAGATGGATAAAGAAACCATATACATAAGACAATCCTTTTTTTAATTAGTCTCCTTTAAAATCAGTGCAATTATGTTTGCCAGTTGTAGCTAATAATGAAAGCTACATTTCTCAAAAAATAGTTATTTATGTGGTCTCTCCGTCAATAGTAAAAATCAATAATTAAAACAGAAAAATATTATCTAGTGCTCCCAACTCTATCAATTTCCCTTATCCATTTGTAATGGGATCAAAAGGCATAACATAAAATAGCATATATTTTACTAAACATTCATATAATATTATATATGTATGCTACAAGTCATTCAGAACATAACAAACCACATCAATAATCTTTCCCTTCCATTTTGCCCTTTGATCTGTTTTCTGGGTTAATACAGGTAGTCCTCAAATTACGGCCATAACTAAGCCCAAAATTTTTGTTGCTAAGCAAAACATTTGTTAAGTCAATTTTGACCCATTTTACGACTTTTTCTTAACATAATTGTTAAGTGAATCACTGCAGTTGTTAAGTTAGTAACATGATTGTTAAGTGAATCTAGCTTTCCCACTGACTTTGCTTGCCAGAAGGACCCAAAAGGCAATCACATGACCCTGGGACACTGCAACCATAATAAATATGAGTCAGGTGAAAAGAACAGACCCCGTAGCCTCTGTTGGCCGGCCTTCTGATTCTAAGCCACTCACCCTGTATGAACATCAAGTGAAAGCTGTATTGAAGGCTGTGAATCCCAGCAAAACTGCAGGCCCAGATGGGATGCTGGGGATAGTGGTAAAGAATTGTGCCGATCAATTAGCAGGGGTCCTGACTAGGATCTTTAACATATCCTTGTAAACGGCCTGTGTACCATCATGCATGAAAGCAGCCACCATTGTCCCAGTCCCAAAGAAAACAGCAATTAATTGCCTAAATGACTACAGACCTATCGCATTAACGTCTGTAGTGATGAAATGCCTCCCCCCAGACTTTGACAAACATCAGTTTGTCTACAGGGTCGACAGATAATGCCATAGCTACTGCTTTACATTCTGTAGCAAGCCATCTGGAGAAACCTAGAAGTTATGTCAAGATGCTTTTCATTGACTATAGCTCAGCTTTCAACACTATTCTGCCGAGCATCCTTATTGAAAAGCTGACTGACTTGAATTTTCCCCCTTCCATCTGTGATTGGATCAAAGACTTTCTGAGGGACCGGCTACAGTGAGGGTTGAGTCTGTTTCATCTACCTCCCTGAAGCTTTGCACTGGCTCGCCACAGGGCTGCGTGCTTAGTCCTACCTGTATTCACTGAACACATATGACTGTGTATCGTCTGACCCATCCACTGCAATCATCAAGTTCGCAGATGATACCACTGTAGTGGGTATTATTACAGGTGGAGACGAAACAGCGTACAGGGGGGAGGTACAAAAACTATCCTCATGGTGTCTAGAGAACAACTTGCACCTGAACATCGGCAAGATAAAGGAGATGGTGCTAGACTTTCGGAAGAAAAGAGAGGAACCTGCCCCACTTTACATTGGGGGGGCTGTGTGGAGAGAGTTTCCTCCTTTAAATTCCTGGGAGTCTACCTCTGTGAAGATCTTACCTGGAAAATCAACACAACCCAGGTGGCCAGAAAGGCCCAACAGAGACTCCACTTCCTCAGAGTCTTGCGAAAAAACAGGGTGGAACAACGACTGATGACATTCTTTTACTGGGCTACTATAGAAAACGTCCTCTCACACTGTATTGTGGTGTAGTATGCTAGCTTGACAGCCGTGGATAGAAAGATACTACAGAGGGTGGTGAGCACAGCACAAAACATCGTGGGCTGTCCCGATTCCACTAGATAACATCACCAGGGCTCGCTACCTTGGAAGAGTGAGGAAAATTCTCAGGGACAACTCACACCCTGGTCGGTACCTCTTTACTCTCCTACCATCAGGTAGGAGACATAGAAGTATAGCCAGCCGCACCAACAGGCTGAAGAACAGCTTCTATCCATGGACTGTCAGGCTCCTGAATGAGAAATATGATAGACTTGCGGGGCCGGTGCATTGTGCAATTAGCTCACATGGTGTAACAAGATGGTAGGTTTGTTGTCATTGTGAGTTGTGGGGGTGTGTGCACGAAGGGAGGCTCAGCCAATCTCATGTACACATGTTGTACTTTGATAATAAAGACTGATTGATTGATTGACAGTTGCCAAGCATCCAACTTTCATTCATGTGATGGTGGGAATGCTGCAATGGTTATGAATGTGAAAAATTGTCATAAGTCATTTTCCCCCAGTGCCGTTGTAATTTTGAACGGTCATTAAATGAACTGTTGTACCTGTATTCTTTAAAATACAGAACAGCCTTACTCAACCAGATACTTTCCATACAGTTTGTATAATTCCTTGACAACACGTTAATTCCATTTATGTAGTTCTGGAAATATTCAGCAATTTAAAAAATAATATGAATGTTATCAATTTACCTGTCAGGTAAGATAGTTTCAAGTGCTGAAATGAAGTAAGGAACCAAGACATCAATCCCCTTCAGGTCACAGCAGAACAAGGCAGGCGAGTTTAAGATGACACTAGCCAGAACTGGATGGCAAACAGAATCAGCTATCTGTAGTCCCTGAATTAAAAGCATGTAAAACCTGGCAGGAAAAATACAGTATATATAAAAAGTTATAGCAGGGTTCCCCAACCACTGGTCTGTGGACCAGTACCGAGCCATGGCATGCCAGCAACCGGTCCGCACATACAAGCAAAGCCCCATCTGCGAAATGCAGGCAGCACACAAAACCACGGACCCTCTGGTCCGTGGAAAAACCTCTCTCCACGGAACCAGTCCCTGGTGCCCAAAAGGTTGGGGACCTATGAGTTATAGGAAAGAAACATCAGCAAACCAAGATTATTTTAGATAGTCAACAGCAAAGAGAAATTTGGCATTTATAGTGAGGCATCATAAGCATCTAATGCAGGGGCGTCAAACTGCCAGCCCGCGGGCTGGATGCATCACAAGGAAACTGTACCCACCCCATTGCCAGCAATGGGAAAAAGTTCTGATACATCGCGCGACGTCACATGACGTCGCGAGTTTGACATGTCTGATATAAAGCATCTGCTACATTTTTCTGTTTCAAATTATCATGCTGTTCAGTCTTGCAGATGTTTTAATTAGTTATGCTGAATTAAAATATGTTATTTATTGCATTTATTTTTCTTTCCATTCAATCATGTGCAATTCTCAGTGACTTTCCTGCAGTTTTCTTGGCAAGATTTTTCAGAATTGGTTTGCCATTCCCTCCTTCCTAGGGCTGCAAGAAAATGACTTGCCCAAGGTTGCCTGGCTGGCTTTGTGCCTAAGGCAGGGCAAGAACTCATGGTCTCCATGTTTCTAGCCTGAGGCCTTAACCACTACACTGAACTGCTTCTTATATTTATATACTACTTTTATTTATATCCGACATTTATTCTGAGACCCTAAGACAGTTTACATCTCCCTAACAACTAGGGTAGACCTGTCAAACTCGCGACGTCGCGCAACGTATCAGAACTTTTTCCCATTGCCAGCAATGGGATGGGTGCGGTTTCTCTGTGACGCTCCGGCCCGCGGGCCGGCGGTTTGACACCCCTGAACTAGGGGATGTTGGGCTGAAAGAGAATGATTGACCAAATCATCCAGGATGACCAAATCATTCTTCTCCTAGCTAAAAACATAACCACCAGGGCTCACTATGCTGAGATGGCATGGAAATCTTTCAAACACAATGAGTAAATTACATTTTAAACCCAAAAGAATATGTCTTATTCAGCACATCATGACCTACTTTTAGAATGCTAAAACTAAAATGTAAGCGTAGGTTCATCTCATCTGAAGTTGTTTACTGATCAGAAACATGAAGGAGTAATTTAAAATACAATATTTTCTTCACACAAAAAGACAATTTGATTTAGGGACTGATTTCTTATACTTCTGTCCCTCCCTGTAAAATAAGACTCTCCACATTAAGCTATGTGTAGAATTACATATCACAAATAAAGCAAAAGCACCATTACAATTGGAACCCCGTGAATGAGAGCTTTTCATCTCTCCCAGAAGTTACATATATTATGTTATCTGTTTCTCACCTATAATAATCAATGATGCCAATTGCATAAACATGTCATAATCACAATATGCCACCATGCATTACAAAAGAACAATGGGGAAAATGAGTGTTCATTTGCTTTTCAGAGCCACAACCATGACATCTGAAATATGCAGTCTGGGTTAACAGTTTCACAATTCAAATAAACATTCTTTCTTATAAATGATATTACAAGAGTTTCTGCCAAACAGCTGAAGAATTGCTACTTGCCTTGAAGCACTCTTAAGTAATGGCAAAAAGTTATTTGCAAGTTTGTATGGCAATATTAAAAAAAACAAGAATTAAATATAAATTGTTGCAAGATGCTAAAGAAAGAGGTGGGCTAGGATTATCTGACTTAAATCTGTATTTTGCTGCCTATTGTATGGATGAAAGACTGGATGACTTTGAGAAGTGGGAGGTTATTGGAGTTGGAACAACATGATTTGACATTTGGGCAGCACAGCTATTTCTGTTATGACAAAGTTAAGGTTAATATAGATTTTAAAAATCATTTTATTAGATGAGCCATATAAGAGTTTGGAAGAGGTACAAAACAAGATTGTCTCCCAAAATACACACCAAGAAGTTTTTTTTTAGAAGAGAAATGATAGTTACACACACCTAATTGACCTACGCTGGTCAATTCTACTTTTCTTGAAGGAAAACCTAAATTAAAAACAAAAGGAAGATTGGAAACAGGAGGCCACACTTGTCAATGGTTTGCTAATGCTCAATTGACAGAAAGATTTAAACTGGGCAAGAATTACGATTTTATAAATGAGTAAACTGATTTTGAATTGGGCTTGTGTTCTAATGATGAGCATGTTATTTATAAGATGTATAAACCTTTATTGAAACTGAATATGGAAGATGTTAAAAACTGTATGATTAAATGGGCAAAAATTTTTTGGATATAATATAATGCTTGTGTAATGGTAGAGTATGAGGATTAAAGGATTGAAATTTACACTGAATTATAATTTGAGAATTTTTACAAGATGATGTACTTTTGGTATTTAACACCTGATAAATTGTAAAATATGTATAAGGTAGTGTCAAATATATGTTGAAAATGTAATAAATGTGAAGATACTTTTTATTATCCTTGGCAGACATATAAGAAAACTAAGAAATATTGGGATCAGATACATACTTTAATTCAGAGAATTCTTAAACTGAATTTAAAATTGAAATCAGTTTTCCTTTTAGGCCCTGATGGCTAAACAAATTGAAAAACATCTTGTTTTCATATATCACAACAGTAAGGAGATTTCTCTATGCAAAGGTGGAAGGACTTACAAATTCCTACAATGAAAGAATGAAGAGTGAATTTAATTACGGCAGCGAGACTTTTAGTAGCACAATATTGGAAGAAGGAAGAACTGCCGACTATAGAAGAATGGACTTTAAAAGTTTCCAACCTGGCGGAAATGGCAAAGATTTCAGCGTATTTGAAAGACCAGTCGCAACAGAGATATATTGTGGAGTGGAGAAGATGGATTGATTATATCCAGAATAAATATGGGACTAAAAAGTTTCACCTAGCATTTGAATAAGTATTGATGTGATATTTATATTGCTTGTAGTTAGTTTATAAGAGTTAAAGTGCGATAGATTTAATAGTTTATTGTTGTTTGCATAAGGTAGATTAAGATTGTTTGTATTTTTATACCCTGTATTGAGCTCTGGGAAGTTGGGGAGGGGGGAGGGGGAAGGGAGGGAGGTGTTGGGGAGGGTTGGGGAGAGGGGAGGGGGTGGGGAGGGGTTTTGCTTTGTTAAAAAATGTATTGTAAAACTTTTCAATAAAAAAAAGAAAGAATGAAGAGTGAACTTAATGGAAAATGGCTGAGATGGCAAAACTGACTGCTTTGATCCAACAAGTCTTCTCTAGCATTGTTTCTTCTTGGAAACCACATTGGACTTTTTGTTGAAACTGAATTAAATGAAACTTTAATTTTGGAATTTGACAATTAGAATTGTTTATGGTTAAATAAATAGTATGGTTAATTTTAGAGTAAGAGGTTAATATATTTTTACATTTGTATCTGTATCAAAGAAAATTGGAAGTCATTCTTTTTCTAATTCTTTTTTCTTTTCTGCACTTCTGTTTTTATTCTCAATCTTTCCTTTTTTTAATCCTTTCTTTTCCATTTCCTTACATTGTATATTTTGATGAAGCCTAATAAGGTTTTATGGGGAAAAAAGAAAAGAAAAATTTGCTACTTTCCTTATTGTTGTCATTATTACATCCTCTTACTATTAACATTTTCCTAAAGTGGTGTGGGAAGCATATAATGAAGAAAACTGTATTTTATTTGCCTAAAAAGATGGAATCCAGGAGACTGTGCTTTTACATACCAAAATGTCAAAGATATTATTCTTGAAATCTCAATTGAGAGGATGCATTTTCATTTAAAATTACTTACCGTATATACTTGAGTATAAGCCGAATTTTTCAGCCCACTTTTTGGGCTGAAAAATTCCACTTCGGCTTATACTCCAGTCAACAAAAAAAACTTACCCAGGACTTGTGCGCGGCCGAGGCTTTGGTGCTTCCGGG
The DNA here is from genome assembly GCF_964194415.1 of Vipera berus. Lineage (NCBI taxonomy): Eukaryota > Metazoa > Chordata > Lepidosauria > Squamata > Viperidae > Vipera > Vipera berus. Next base: position 33,792,748 of record NC_138204.1, read on the forward strand.
ATCGCGCGCACCTCTCCCAAGCCACCGCCGTCCGGAGACCTGCCGAAGTTTGGGGAGGTTTGGGGAGGTGCACGCGCACCTCCCCAAACCTCCCCAAACGTCGGCAGGTCTCCGTTCCTCCGCGCCCTACCTGCCTGCTTCTTTCCGCAGCGGAAAGAAGCAGGCAGGCAGGGCGCGGAGGAACGGACACCTGCCGACGTTTGGGGAGGTTTGGGCGCCTCCCCAAACCTCCCCAAACGTCGCCGGGTCTCCGTTCCTCTGCGCCCTGCCTGCCTGCTTCTTTCCACAGCGGAAAGAAGCAGGCAGGCAGGGCGCGGAGGAACGGAGACCCGGCGACGTTTGGGGAGGTTTGGGGAGGCGCCCAAACCTCCCCAAACGTCGGCAGGTCTCCGTTCCTCCGCGCCCTGCCTGCCTGCTTCTTTCCGCAGCAGAAAGAAGCAGGCAGGCAGGGCGCGGAGGAACGGAGACCCGGCGACGTTTGGGGAGGCGCCCAAACCTCCCCAAACGTCGCCGGGTCTCCGTTCCTCCGCGCCCTGCCTGCCTGCTTCTTTCCGCTGCGGAAAGAAGCAGGCAGGCAGGGCGCAGAGGTCCGGAGACCTGCCGACGTTTGGGGAGGTTTGGGGAGGTGCGCGCGCACCTCCCCAAACCTCCCCAAACTTCGGCAGGTCTCCAGACGGCGGCGGCTTGGGAGAGGTGCGCGCGATCCTGGAAGCACCGAAGCAAGTCCTCGGTAAGCTCCGGGCGGTCACTTGCTTCGCGTCTCCTGAGGGAAGGGGGGGCGACTGGAGCGGGCATGTTTCCTCGCCTGCTGGGCGCCGCGATTTGCCCGGGGAACGCGCGGGCCCCGAATGGCAGCGTGGAGCGAGGAAGCTGACAGCCAGGGCTTCCCCGAGAGCCGCGGCCACACAGGGTATTTCTGTGTATTCAGGCTTGCAAAATGGCGGATCGAGCCTCTGCTGGCGGCAGAGGCTTGCAGAACGGCGGATCGGCTTATACTCGAGTCAACAACTTTTTCCAGTTTTTGGGGGTGAAATTGGGGGTCTCGGCTTATACTCGAGTCGGCTTATACTCAAGTATATACGGTAATTTAAAATCCAATATCTGAAGTGGCCAAACATTAAGAAGCTGAAAAACCCCTTCATGTGTAACAAAGGTATATAACAATATATTTGAACAATTCAAAATGTAAATCAGTACCGAGATAAGTAGGCTGGCAGTATATCTTCTCCAGTTTTCTTGCTACAAAATATTCTACAGAGTGTTCCACATGCCTCTGCTCTGCCAGATTCATAGTTGTCGGAAAATTCCCCTGCATCAAACATAGGATTGGAAGCCACCGTCTCTGCAGAGATTTGTGAACCTTTCCTGCGAAACTCCATATTTGCTTGTGTTGCTATAGCTAAAACAAAAACAAGAAGTACAGAGTTTCATTACATTTGCAAGCATATCCAACAGGCTCATGGGATCCTGGACACAAAGATCATGTCAAATTTAGTAATCATAAAAAAACATTAGTTTACTGCATTTACGTTAATGCCTCTGTTTATAAAGCATTTAGGGACTATGACTTTTGTAAGAAAATTAATTCCTTTCACCTTGACACACAAGTAAATCATCTCCTCCTTCAGCAATCCATGCTACCCAAGCACAGAAGACTCTGCTCCATTCACATTCTCAGCCAGATGCATCAACAAAATTCCCTGAAACTTGTTTTACAGCGATGTCATTAATTTTCCTTCTCCACTATATAAATCCTTTATGTCCTCTAAAACTTGACTTGACTTTTTAACTATCTGCAAGCTCTTGGGTTCCCAATTCCTTCTCCTTTACCTTTTGCCACTATTGTGAACCTACACTGGAACTAGAAAAAAGGATGCAGGCAGATGCCAAATTCCAAATCATGTTTATGGAAAATTTTGCTTCAAAAAAGCCAAGAGATATATTTCTATAGTACCAGAGAAAATGCTCAAAAAGAAATGCCTTCCATACACTTCTCAATTTTTTTCTCCTACTGTTGTTTCATCTTCATCAAGCCTGCTTTCCAGAACTATGAGTCGCTTTTATGAGATACACAAGGCATGGTATGGCAAAGGTGGCCTGAGTGCTGAGATGGAAATTCCTGCATGCTTATGAAACCTTTGGTGGCATGGGCTGAGGAGAAAAAAAATCAATATAGTTTAAAATACATCAGAAAGCTACAAGGAGTTCGCTCTTCTCTTTCTGTGGCTAACAGGCATCAAGCATATTTTATTCACAAATTTCTACGGTCATTAATGCTCTATGGAAACATGTAACTGTTCAGATTTTTCTAGCTCTAAATCAGATGTTCCCTACCCTATTCCTTTTTTCCAGATATGTTAGGTGGATTCTAGCAAATATGAACAGTTTAAGATCATGCAGATGGATGCTCACAAAAAAGAATAATTCCAGCACTAAAAAAGCAACTGTTAGTCCAATTCTACCTTATTAGGGAAATGGAGAAAGATATTTTACAACGTAATCCTATGCAGGCTTCTTCAAAAGTCTCACTGAATTCAAAATTCAGAGTTACTTCAAAGAAAACTACATAGGATGCAGCCTATGTCAACTACAGTCTTACAAACAGAAGCTCTGCCCATGCACTGAATGTTTATTACTAATAAATTGGTAATTTAGAAGAAACAGGTTAAGATAAATTTTATTCTTTTTTTAAAAAAAAAACAATTTCTTCACTAATTTTATTTTGGTAACTAAATCCAAATCTTTATGCGTCTTCCCATGAGCCATTTTTTATCCTGAATAAGCTATCCAGCAAAATGTTATATTGGGGCGGAGGGAGGGAGGAAAAAACTACATGCAGAATGCATACAAATCAAAACACTAGATCTGTGTAAAAGAAGCTTTATGGGAAAAAAACATGGTTAGTGCAAAGTCCTATAATTCATGACACGAACACAGACTAGAGTACGGAAAATGATGGGACTGATTTCAGGCAGATTTGCTTTTGCCAACAATCTTCCCCACTTAAAAAAGCACACACAGCTACTTGTCTTTCCCCATGGTAAAGAGCAAAAGCTACAAGGAATGACAATGATACAAATGTTAAAAAAATGGGATTATGAAAAAAAAGAAAAAGAAAAAAAACATGACTGCAATTAAAGAGAAGCTACTAGTTCCTACTTACAAGATTTATAAGAAAGAAGAATTTGGATAAAAGATGCTGCAAGATAATAGAAATAAAATGGAAATAAATCAAAGGACAGCAATAGTTATAAAATACTTTAAAATGATGAAACTGTAATAACAAGTTAAATAGTGTTTAGGGTTTTGAAACATATATTAAAAACTTATGATCTAGCAGGCTTGTTAAACACATAGGAAATTAGCATTACGGTTCAAAATTATGATTTCATGCAGAATTTTGAAAGATTTAAAATACTGTCATGGGTTTCATATATTGTACATTTAGTTTTACAGTATTATTCAGAAAGCAACTTGCTTTTATTCATATATCAGCAAATGAAGATCTACACTATAAGGAAATCATAAAGAGACGGAAAGAAAGAAAATTTACTATCTGTTTATCTAACATCAGATCAGTTTATCTGCAGTTTCTATAGGGATGGCAAAACACTTTAGTGATCACTCAAACCCTTTCTTCAAAGAAAAAAAAAGCAATAGAAGAAACTTTTATTCAAGGTTACCTGCACTTTGTGGGAAAGTGGAGAGTGAAAGAATTACAAATCATCTGGGAAACAAACAGACCAGGAAGGGGTTCATAAGAAATCCCTTTTAATGTAAATGGTAGTTAAGGATCTTATTTCACTTTGAGGATCACACTGGAATTAATTAATTTGTAACTATGAAGATTTGTGTGGGAATAGGAATGTATTGTTTGTTTTAAATTAAAGCTAAAACAAATCCAATCATTACTTATTTGCTGTGAAGGTATATTTGCATAAAATAGTGCCTGCATAAATCAAAGCAGAATTAATTATGCCATCACATCCACTGATAAAACAAAAATGTCTCCAACCTTAGAAAAGCCACTTCCCATATGGCTTATTACTACCATAGCAATCTCTCATTTTACATAAAATGTGAGGCAACACATCTAATTTCTCTGCGTTGTACCGAGGGGCTGCTTGAAACCCTGAATAATGGCTTAATAAAGAAGAACTGAGGCAAGAAAAGAGAACTGTTCAAGCTTTCTCTTCAAGGGTTCTGCAATCTGTAGCTGCTATCAACAAGCATGCCTTCTGCACATTTGTTCTCTTACTTCAAGGGCATTTTTAAAGTAACCCTTTATCCATGTTCATGTTGGCATTTTTTGCAACAGCTGCATTTATGTTCAGATTCAAGACTATCTAAAAATAAGAATTTCCAGCAACCTATTTGCTTTTCTAATATAGAAAAGTTTTGAACGACAAAAAGACTTGAAGCAGAGAATGTTCCACCCACAAAGTACATGTTTGTGCAAAGGACTACTTTCAGCAGTGCTTCAAAGTAATGAAATACTGTACTGTAATTCCAATATTGGCTATGCAAATTATCCTCTACAACACAGCAACTACAACATAGAAACAATCTTTCACCAAGTCAAAAGATTAAAATAACATAATGTTTCTATTTTAAGAGAAACAGGAATAGTCAAACAATAACACACAACCAAATGTAGCAAGCAAGGCTAGAAAAAAAAGAATAGAACAGGGGGAAATGGTTCAAAATCAGACTCAAAAATTTATTTGAATCTTTATTAGTTTATACTGCATTACATGTAGTTTAGCCTACACAAACAGGCACATGACACTTGAATGTTGAGAAATTACAAAAAGGAGAGACACTCCATTTCTTTACAGTATCTCCTTGAGTAGCCAGCAATTCCTCTTGTCCAACAGTTACTGTAATTATTCACTCAGTTACTGCAACTCTTCTGAGTTTGTCTATCACTTCATAAAACAAATTACACTATCCGCTGATCCAGTTTTCTGTATTTGAATTTAGCAGCAGTTCTGTAGAGCAGACATGTCAAACCCGCGACATCACATGACGTCGCGCAACGTATCGGAGCTTTTTCCCCATTGCCAGCAGTTTGACACCCCTGCTGTAGAGCTTTAAACAAAGTTCTTTCTCATTCATCTGAAATACACAGATAGCCCACTCCCGTGCCTTGAAGGGCTTTAAAGATTAAAAGCAGCACCTTGAAGTAGACCCAGAAGCAAACTGGCTACCAATGCAGCTCACAGAACAGAGGTGTAACATGCACTGCTGTAGGAGCACATGTAACTGCCTGCACCACTGCGTTCTGTACCGTCGTTTCGGGATATTCTTCAAGGGCAGCCCTATGTAGAGCACACTGCAATAGTCGAATCTGGACTTGATTATAAGCATGACCTGCCTCATCATCATCAGGAGCAAGAAGATAGTGGAGAAAGTCAACTGGGGTGGTGGAGTGCAGGGAGGCAGGAATCCTGGGAGTGTAGGGTAGCAAGGGACTGGGATGGCTATGGCTCCTTGGGGAGTGGCAAGCAGCCCCAAAGTCGCCCAGTTCTGTCCCTGTTTGCCATTCCACAAAGGCCATGCAAGGTGAAGAGTGGCCAAAAGGGCAGAGATGGGGGCAAGATAGGGAGATGGGGAAGTTGGAGGCAATTTCTTACTATGGCTCAGGGCAGGTACAGACCAAGCTAGGAATGGCTTGGCTTGGGATGGATACTCAGCTAACAATCATTAAATTCACTTAAGGACAGTATTGCAGTGGTTAATCAAGTGGTCCCCAATGGAAGAGAATATATGTAGCTCAGGGCTGAACTGTGAAGTCTTTGGTGCTCTCTAAGCTTTGTTGCTTGCTAAGTAATATCTTCAGTGCTAGAAGGGAACAGGGTTTGCTTTCTGTTTATATACAGTAGTTTGCTGTGTCAGCCCTCCCAGGTAAACCAGACAGGAGATACAATTAGATGACCTAATTTTATTTTATTGTAAATAACAGAATCTTGCAAGTCTGAAAGTAAAAACTTCCTACCACTTTTAACTGCTTGATTCATTAGGGTGGGTCCATCCTAAATTTCTTTCTCTGACCTCCTGCCTCTCTTGTTTGATTATTTCCTAGATAGCATCTCTACACCCTGTCAGTGGGAATATTGTTTTCTTCTGGGTACTTTTTGGAGTATGCTATTGTTTATTGCTTGTTTACTGCTAAAAGGAAGCAAAAAGACTAGAAGACTTCTTCGCCAGCAGTCAACACCCAGATAAGCAAGGATATATACCAAAATTAACACCAAACAATCAAGCACTAAACAATACTCTAATCAAGGAACTATCACCCGAGACAAACAATCATATGTATATGTATATTTTGTGGCTAAGGCAGGAATAGAAATAATGGTCTCTTGGTTTTAGCAGGGAGGGAGGGAGGAAGGGAGGGAGGGAGGGAGGGAGGAAGAGAAGGAAGGAAGGAAGGAAGGAAGGAAGGAAGGAAGGAAGGAAGGAAGGAAGGAAGGAAGGAAGGAAGGATACTATAGGTGAGGAGACTAAAATAAGTATAATGAAGGCCTTGGGATAAAATGATACAGAGAAGCAATATGATGTGCCGAATGCAAGCGTTAAAAAAGTATTAAAAGAAAAATGAAGAAATAAATTTGCAAAGTCTGTATGATACAGTTGCATCCAATTTAGTAGCTATAGGTAGTTCCCAAATTTTGCATATTGCAGGGCAGCAAACCCTTCACATATAGATGTTATATAGCACACAGCACATTTTAAATTTTTTAGTGGTCCCTAAATTCTTGTTCCTGTTGCCTATATCAGAATACAGAAAAAAATTCTCCCATTTGAGCTAAGCTCCTACCGATTTACACTAACACATACATGAAGTTTTATTGTCCTGATATAGAAATTATTTGTTATTGCCTTTTTCTAAAACACTTTTTTCAACCTCCCAGTCTAGCCTATAGCCCTGGACTTCTTAGACAGCTTTCCCATGCAAGTACTTACCAGCCCCAAACTAGTTTTGCTTCCTAGATCGGCCAAAGTCAGCTAAATATTGCACAATGCAAATTAGACTAAGTACTAGAATACCAACAATATGAAACATATGAAAAAACAAACCTTTTTCTCTTACAAATTCTTAGCATCTTAGTATTATATGTTTAAATATCAATAAATGCTATGTTTAAATATCAATAAATGCTACTTAAATTTACTACTAGTAGTAAAGGCTTGAGAATTTTACAGTGAGGGTGAAGTCAGTGGCTATATTTTCCACAGAATACAGAATAACAAGCTACCACAAAATATTATGCAATGTGATTCTGAGTTATATCAACATGATGTACTCTTACAGAGCTAGGAAAAAACTATGAGCCAAAAGCTTTATTCTATTACTGTCTGGAACACTATTATATATTATTTCTCTTATGTCCAATTTTATATGTAAATTTAAAAAAATAATTATGAGAAAGTCAGATAAAAAAAGATGATTAAAGACTGAAAACTACAGCTTTACAGAACCCTTGAAGCTAAAGAATTTAACTAATCATTGAAATAGCAATTCTGGGAAAAAAACCAATAATAAAACAATGCAGGCACATCCTATTATAGTGCTTGCCGCCCATTCTACTAATTAACTGCTTGAAATAATTCAGCTAGGAAATTTAGCTTTGAAGTAATGCTACAAAACTTTCTCTTAGCCAATATGTTGCAGAAGACATCTTTATTAGTGTCAGTGAAAATAAGTGACCTAACTACAAAATTTTACAGTTACAGTCCCTTAAGTTGCCAATAAAATCAAGATCTTATTTGTAATAAATTAATATAATAATTCACACTGACATAAGTTAATCATATTATTTTTCAGATTTTAATTTTGGTTAGCCAAACCTGTTAATGGCAACAAAGAGGATGAAGTGGACAAAATGGGTGAAAATATTTACCAGTCATACTGCTGTCCCTGTTTATTCCATTATGAAGCTTACAATGAACAAAGGCTGCATCAAACAGCCATGATCCAAAGAGGTTCAAGATACTATTAACTTTTGGCCTGTGAGGAGCAGGTAGTGGTCGAGGTTCACAACTAGTCTGGTTTGGGCTAGACAGCGGAGAAGTAGATGATGGCTGGTGTTTGGAAGCATGAGCAGTGTTAGCCTATTTGAATGAAAGAAAAACAAAAGCATTTGTTTAGAACTCTAATCGTATCTGCTTATAATATAATAATGTCAATTATCATCTGTATATCAAGAAGTATCAACACAACATTGCTGTTGCTAAGGGTAAAGACTTACTGTGCTGTTTTTCATTGTTGGCTTATTCACAGTTACAGCACGATGTCTTCGATTATGAGGTGGGGTTGTATTAACAGCTGCAGTTTGGGGTATGCTCAATCTATTTACTGGTGTAGGTGGAGCACTATCAGCACGGGGCCTTGAAATACCTGAAAAATATAACATAAATTTCAACCTGAAGTTCTTCCTAAAATCAATGGTAACTTTTTAGAAATTAGTTTTTTTTACTAAGACTAGAAAGATGTCAAAGTTTTCAAATTATATATTATTGCTTCTTAAAACATAACCAGATTTGAATGTATACCATGAAAACAGAAATAGAAGAAAAAAGAAAGTTATTTTTTTACCAAATTGGTTAATAGTCATCTTCAAAATTTTAAGAGAACGATTTATCTCTAACATAAGTAATAAAGTAATGAAGTTAAATGCACAGCTTTCTTATATCTAGTTGAAAATTCTTCAGAGTGATAAGCTAGAGAAAATCAGTGGGGTGAACTGATTAGGCATTTGTGGAGGAAAATCCCTATGTGACAAGAGGCTCAATGAAACAAATCTACATAAGTGTATGCAGTGATACGATGCTCTACTTTTGAAAAATGTGTAGCATGCTTTTGCAAACCTTTCACTTATATTTATATTATGATATTAAGAGGCGTTTCCACACACCCCTCAAATAATTAACTGTAACTTGAGAGAGTCAATCTTACAATACTGGTCAGAACAGAAAAAGATGTAATAGTTTAGAAGCATTTATAAGGGGTACTTCATTATAGGCCAACCAAGCACCCTTTTTGATGCATTAAATCAATGATGTATTCTGATAGGCTGAAAAGGAGCACCAGTTGCTTCAAAGGGTTTTCTCAGTTTTCCACATGGGTATCTTGAACAGGTAGCATTTCCACTGGAACTACCAGCAGAGTTGAGATTATGGTTGGTTTAAATGCTTCAGTGAGTGTTTTGACCCTTTTGAATACTTTGGACAGCCCTAGAAGTTGTTAAAAATAAAGACATGTACAAGAGATCGGTGCTGAGTTGTCAGGCCACCATTAACAATTAGTCATTATTGAAGAAATAGTGTGTAGCTTTCTATTGGTTTCCCCCCCCCATCCTGCTCTTTTCTTCCTTCTCTTTTACATGCAGTTACCCCTTTGTTATATTTCATTTCCCTGTTTGTTTTGCTATTTCTATAAGAAATAACATAACAGAGCTCTCTATTTTCCAAAAAAAATAAATTTCAATTGTAGCTATTAATACAGCTAATATTTTTGTCTTACTCGGTATATATTTGGGATTGTGGCTTTGTGGAGGTATATAAACAGATGTACACATACCCACATATATACACTAGTGTGCCACAGGCATACAATTACTGGGAGATAGAACTTTTCCAAGAAAGGTTTCAGCCGGAGTTGGCAGCTGAAGCCCAAATGTAGCTTCCAATGACACTACTGAAAAGAAGGGTCAAAATTTCAGGTCGTTTTCCTACTTGTGGGAATACAACTTTCTGTTAAGGGATGGGTTTAGGAATCAGAATAAAAGCATTTTATCTCATGCAGATATTACTGTCTCATTCCTCCTCCACAACACTGCCCTTACACTACAAAATTAATTAGTTAGTTAATTAAGTAAAAAAATAGCCCTTTGAAAATCATCCTGTTGCTGAACTTCGGCAGTTGGATTTCAAGATATCCTGGGGACCACAAACGGTATGCCAGGAACTGCATGCAGCCATTTGCCCCAATTGCCCACTCTAAATATACAGCCTACAAAATATCAATGTAGCAAATATTAAAAATTATTAACATTGGAGCCAAAGTTTCATTCTTCCCATTTTAGAAACAATATATTGTTTGTTTTGTTTGTATTTCGTTCTCCTGCATCAAAATATAAATTGCTCACGAACATTTGCCAAACCATTTTAAGGGAATCTCATTTTTTTTCCATAATCTTCAGAAATCAATCTTGCTACAACTTAGAATAGAGCTGGAAGGGACCTTGGAGGTCTTCTAGTCCAGCCCCCTGCTCAAGCAGGAGAACCTACATCATCTCAGACAGGTGATTGTCCAGTCTCTTCTTAAAAATTTTAAGTGATGGAGCGCCCAAGATTTCTGGGGGTAAGCTGTTCCACTGGTTGATTGTCCTCATTGTCAGGAAGTTTCTCCTTAATTCCAGGTTTCTTCTCTCTTTGATCAATTTCTAACCATTGTTTCTCATCCTTCCCTCTGGTGCTCTGATGAACAACCTGGCCCCCTCTGCCTTGTGGCAGGCCCTCCAACACTAGAATACTGCTAACACGTCTCCCCTATTTCTTCTTTTCTTTAGACTAGCCAAACTCAAGTTCCACAGCCGTTCTTTGTATGTTTTGGTCTCCATACCTTTGATCATCTTAGTTGCTCTTCTCTGAATTTTTTTCAAACTTTCAACATCTTCTTTTGTGATATGGTGACCAAAATTGGCTGCAGTATTCAAGGTGTGGTCTTACTAGGGCTTTATAAAGTGGTACTAATACTTCATGTGATCTTGATTCTATGCCTCTGTTTATACAACCCAGGATTGTATTTGCTTTTAAGGAATAAGGATAGGAAAGCTCCTCAGCTTTTTTCATAAAATTATGCCCTTGTTTTTTTCTTTTTTAGCTATGGCATTGGGGGATTTACAAAATGAAGAAAAGAGGCCCTCAATAACTTTCTGAACTTTGATAAAACTTCTCTAGATGGCTGAGGAATATGGTTGGCTCAAAGTGATATATGAGCAGTCAAATTACATGGAAGTCTAATCTATAAGTATAGAAAAGCTGCTTCCAATAAAACTAAACTCCATGGTTCTCTAGATCAGAGGTCCCCAACCTTTTGGGCACCAGGGACCAGATCCGTGGAGAGAGATTCTTCCACAGACTGGAGGGTGCGTGGTTTTGTGTGCTGCCTGCATCTCGCGGATGCGGCTTTGCTTGTTTGTGCGGACCGGTTGCTGGCATGCTGTGGCCCGGTACTGGTCCATGGACTGGGGGTTGGGGACTCCTGCTCTAGATCTAGGGTATAGTACAGAGGTTTCCAAACGTTGTCAGTTCACAGCACCCTAAATAGCTCTGTGATTTTTCCATGTTGGATCTAAGCCAAAACTGTGAACTTTTTTGAGCTGGTAGTTCACAATATCATAGCATCTCTGTAAGTTTGTTGTGACAGCCCAGGGAAACCAAGGGTATAATGTATTTTTTCTGTATCAATGTAATCATGACTACTACATTTCTGGACCTCACTATTTTGGTGTCATTTTCAAATCTCAAATGCAAGACAGAATCCTTCATTTACAATTAAAAATATTAAGGGAGGACTTTAATCCACAGATAAAAGGATAAACAATTTACAAGTGAGTGATTGACAGCTCTCTTCCACATGCCTTGGTACCACAATCAGCACAATTGAAACAGATCTGTTTGTCATAGCTTAACAAAGAGAAAGAAGCAGTATTCTGTTATTAAACAGCTTTTTATGAGTTTTAAATTAACAAATAAGTCTAAGATTGATTTTAATGCAAATTCTGCATTTGACTCATGATTAAGTGTAGCTCTCTCACGCTGCAATACATTTTAAATAGCATTTTGCAAAAAAAAGTCCACATAATTTAATTATATTCTTTCATAGTCTATTTTAATTTATTGAAAGATGTGACAGGAAAGTAATTCATTAAAAGATAAATATTAAAATGGAATGACTATAGTTGATCTGTTTATTTTTAAACTCTGTTATGTTAACCTATTAGTACACATCATGTTTTTTTCCACTAATAGGCATAACAGACTTGCTGGGTTAGCTAGACCAGAAATCTATATGCATAGCAGCCAAGCAGATGCCAACAGGAAACCCATAAATTAGACATGAGTACAATATCATCATCCTGCTCCTGCTCCCTATCAGCTCCTATTCAATAGTATTGAATATTTAATTATCTGTTCAACCTCTATCTAACATTGCAGTTATGAATACACAGCCATCATAACTACCAATTATTTGAATGTCTTAGTGTCTGTTTATTTATCTTCTTTTAAATATAACCAAGATTGTTATATTTGGCATTAGCAAATTTTGTAGCAGCAAATTCCAAAGCTAATTGCAAAGTAATCTAATTTTATTTGTCCTGAAATTCCCACTCTTCTTTTTCATTCAATAAGTACTTCCCAGATTTTTATAATTTATAAGCCATCAATAATTTTATCAAAGAGTGCAGATCCCATCATGATGGAAAACCACTTCTTAAAAATACATCTGAAGTTATTCTGTTATAATATTTATAATTTTGGGTGTTTTAAATTTTCACTCTATACTCCACCTCACTAGTCCTATGCATCAACAGCTGGAAATTAGATGATTTCATATGCTATTATCACAATATTTTCATCTCCAAGAATAATTTGATATACTTCCATTACACCTGTTTTTGAAGCTACAGATATCTTTTTCTAAAGAAAACTTCTATGATTAAGCAAACCATCTTTTCTGTATTTTTTTGTTACACAGTATCATAGTGCAAACACTAGAAGTATACATCGTACAAAGCTAACAGCAGCTTTAAACTACTTCAAAGTACTTTACTAGTAGTAAACTTTATAGTTATCCTAAGATGGGAGCTGCAATCTCTGTTTTTTTATAGCAGACACACATTGAATTCATATCATAACCTTAAGACTTTCACATTCAGTTCCCATTACCTCAATGGCTATCAGCAAAATCTGAAGTTAGGGATTTTGCCTAAAATGAATCATTCTATATTTATCTGTTTGGAACTTCAGTTGCTATTTTAATATTCATTTCTGCCACCAATCTCAAGTTTGGCAACATACACTGCACTTCTGAAAGCATTCTGTTTAATGCCCCATAGAAACAATCCTTCCCCTTTATTCAAGCAATCCCTTCATGAATTTTTCCCTATTTCTCAATATTTAGAAATTTTAAACATGTCTTAATATATTCCAGCATGTATGTTAACATTATTAGAATAAATTAGGACTATAGAAAAATTATACAAAGAACTAAATACACGTTACAGCTGGGTTTTAATAGCAGGGGCAGACCAATGTCATAAACAAACAAGACCTAATTAAGATTCCATTTAACTTTTGCATTTATAAAATGGTTAAAATTATACAATTTTGGGACATCACATTAATTTTGTTGCAGGATGAGAGAGAAACTTATTAACATGACTGAAAGATCTTAAGGAATGGTAGTTTGTGTGTGTGTGTGTGTGTGTGTCTACACAGACACACACACAATTTCTGGAAATACACAATGCACAGCAATGAAGAGCCCAATTTTATAGCAAAAAGGAAATCTGTATAACAACTTTAAAAATTAAGCACAATACTATATTTTAAGTATTTTATTACAATGTTAATATATCAATTTATACTAAGAAACCATCATGACAGAATACTGCAGCTTCCAAAAATTTGATTCAAACCCCAACCACTGTTAAATCACCATCGGCTGAGATTCTTGTCACCCAACAGAGTGCAACAAGTTTTAATACCATATCTGGGTAATCTTTCACACACACTGGTTGAAAATGCAGCAACTCCTAAAGAAGAGAGAGAGTATATTTCTGATACATTATGTGCTATAATGGAAACATTTCCAAAAAGCAGTTCCTGAGAAAAATGTCATATTGCATTTAATTTTTACTGAAAGTTATGGTTTCATACAAAAACAGGCAATTGTTTTAGCTAACAGCAAAACATAAAATCCTAAAAATTCTTGAAATTATTCAAGTAGGAACCAAGAAATATTTCAAGGCATTTTGCTAAATATGTTAATAATCTATTTTTCAGTACCTATTAGCAAGACTACAAAAATCTGAACAGAAAAAGACTTGGCTGGTTTCCTGAAAGACAATATGATCACCCAAGGATTTGCAATATACCTTCTAACTTTATATTTTAAAAATAGTTTGTCTACCTTAAATTTTGTTTCTAGAAAATGTACGTAGGAGAGGCAGGTGGGAATCAGAGGTGGAAGATGAAGCTCATAAGAAGACTAACAAATGCCAATTATTTGAAATAAGATATATTTCAAATGTGCAGATAATGTCATTGACACATATGCAATTATGGTCCTGCAGCACACAACTGTAGTGTTAAATAAATGAATATGAAATGTTAAAATCCATTAAGCTATACCACAAAAAGAGGAAAGCAACATCTTATAAATTAAAATACCTTACCTAGAAATGCATCCACTAAGCAACTAATCCCACGCATAGCACGAAAGAATATTTGAGGCAGATGTTTAAGGCAGGGATACTGATTCAATTCCTGAGCCATTCCACTCACATTTAGGAACTGTTCCTGAAATTTGGGGGTAGAACTTATTATCGCTGGATTACTCAAATCCACAGGATTGCTACAAAGAAAAAGAATATTATTTAATCAGAATAAACTGACCTGATGAAGGAAAAACCCTAGAATACACTGAGTATTTTTATTCTTTAAGAAAGATTATTTTAAAGAAAATAAAAGATCCCAGAATTCTTCAAAGTCTGGAAACATACATTATTCCTTAAGTTTCTAATACCAATGGACAAATATATCAATAGCTTGTCATCTATAAAGTGCTGCATGAAGAACTGATTTCTGTTTAAATATGTTCATGAAGATGAAATGTTTAAAACTTAACAGACCAAGAATAAACAACTCATCCAATACTTAGCTAATAAAGATGACAAGGTGTTTGGGGATTTAGGTTTAAAAGAATATTAATTATGGTCATCTAGGGGCACATAACCTTTGTGTGCTGACACAAATGCAACAGTGTTATAAGAAAATGGTACAGCTATATGAATGTTTGGTGTGAATGCACTAAAATCATAGAGGAAGTGGAGGATTATTAGTTTAGTGTGTAGGGCAGTATTTTTCAGCCTTGGCTGCTTGAAGATGTGTAGACCTTAACTCCCAGAATTCCTCAGCTATGTGAAAGGAATGTCAGAAAAACTTTTTTCTAAAGTAGCTAGAAAAAGTGTTTTGAGTCAGAACTGTACAAAAGCTGTTCTGAGGACAACTCCAAAATACCAAATGCTCAGATTAAGTCAGATGTTTCCACAGGATAATTTATTTCCTAAATGAAATATATTCATTCAGTGAATAAACAAGATTGGGTTTTTATTTTATTTAATTACTAGTTTTGAATATCTGGATTTTAAACTATTACAAAGCCACTTCACAACAAGTCCAACATATTTGAATAAACTTTGACTCCAAAAGACTCATACATAACAGATCTAAGTAAACCTGCTAGTAACATGACATGATTTCTCTTTTGTACAATACCTCAGCATATGTAAAAAGCGAAACCAAGTTTGGGCAACACATTCATTATCCATTTCAGGAGGTATTAAGTTTGTATCTTCATCAGGAATTTTAAAAGGTGGAAATGAAGGTCCATATGTAAAACGCAACAATCTAGGAACAAAAATAGGCCTTTTAATGGTTTTAGAGTTCTGACTGATTTCAGTACATATATTAGTCCATATTTCAATGCAGGCATTTGCTGAACAAAATCCTTATAAATATCATGTAAACATCCAAACTCTAATCAACCTAATTATATTTTAACAAAAATTTCATGAAGTACTTTTTTTAGACCAAGCAAAATTACAGTTAACAGTTGATTAGTACTCCAATAAAAAGGAAATTTAAACAAAGAATTAACTGGTTATATAGTGACATGAAACATCCTTGCTCAAATGATAATATTCATACAGTGCAGAGTTACTCTTAATATTGCAGTGATATGAAAAACAAAGAAGAGCTTACAATAATAACATATACAGCCTCTCCATACACATAAAGTCTTTAAGATCCATCCATGTATTTTTGCAAAGTTTTTGTGGTATAATAGTTGACAAAGGCGGAAGAATATGCCTAGCACCCATTCAGAATCCTAGCAATAGGTTTCTTTTTAGAATAATAACAATAAAAATGCTTATTACATAATTATTTTGCACGACTCTTCATGACATGACAATTTTCTATTTCAAAAACAAAAAATATACAAAATAACAAATAATGGGAGTTCTGATCTGCATTCTGCTATGTGACCACCCAGAACCCAGTTTACTCAGAGAAATTAAATTTAAGAACAAATTCAAAGGTTTACACATAGCAAATGTAATAATTCAATGTGGTAAAAGTCAATTTGAATAGAAAGAGCAATGTCCAAGGGAATCTCCTGAAATATTAATATCAACTGCATTATTTAGTAATGTCAAATTGAATAATGAAAAAAGAGGTAGCCTACCTAGCAGTAAGTGCACAGATGACTTTACTCCACTGCTCTACCACTGCAGAATGGTGCCTCCAATTTGCTACCATCTCTTTGGCAGTTTTCCAATAAGGTGGTGTGGGAAAACATCGAGAACAGGCTAGCAACCAGACTTCAAACAATACACCAATCAGTTTTTCAGCCAGATTTTCAGCAATACCACCTAACAAAGCAAAGGATATTTTAAAAATCTTACTTGGAAGGAATCCTCTATTATTTTTAAATTAAGAGATAATTGTGATCCATCTAACTACTAATTATTCGCATTGCATACTGCCCTATGACACAGTCTTATGATCATATACTAGAATAGTCAGCTTTATTTAGAACTATATGCAAACTTCATGTATATATTAAATACCTGAACATGTTATTTCCAACAATACTTCTAATATGGAAATAAAAATACTAAAACTTTTAGTATAGGTTGATTTGGATGTTAATGGATATATTAAAATGTTATTAAATTTGTAGGATATAATTAATACTATTAAAATGAATACATTCCCTCTTCTGAATAATGTCTTGAGGGATCCCAATGTTAATTCCAGATATATATTTTTGTAAAAACAACAAGTTATTCACAAAACAGATATCCATGAATCTGATTAGCTGAACTGAGATTAACATTTGTGGATGACTGTTTTAATTTACTGGACTTGCAAAAATCTAATTGGGCTAATATTTTATTAGCCATAAATATGCACAATAAAAAATAGTCCAATGTACATGAAATAAATTGATGGGCCTTATTGGAAAGTTATTATTTGTCTCCACTAAAGTTAGGACAAGTTCTTGGAGGAAACAGTTTTATTTCCAGGATTGTGAATATGAGAAATCTTTGGATCTATTGCAATGTAGATTAGATTTTGATCTGAGACTCACACATAACATCGCAAGTCCTTAAAAACATTCTATTGATATCAACGAATTAGTGATAAATATTAATTCATCAAAAAAAACTTTCAGTTTTCTGAATATTAGACAAGTCTAATATTTCAACATCATTTTAGGATAATGATGCTTTAAAATATTAAAACAGTAAGAAAAAACAGGATAATGTTCTTAATTATATAACCTCTAGCTAAAAAATTATTTGTAAGTAACAAATGAGAAAAGCTGTGTCTAACCTTGTACTGTTGGAGGTGCCAGTAGAGTATCATTAATCTGCAGCAGAAACAATAATAAAACTTCCCATGTTTCTCTAGCCATAATGGTTGATTCATGAGCCAATTTCTGGACAGCTTTCAAAACTTGCAAACACAATTTAATCTGACTGGAACCTTGATCCTGCCTATAAGGAAGAAAACATACCTTAGCAACACAAACTGCAAAAAGTATCTGCAAAGACTGAAGTTGGGAAACAAGAGGGAATATTTCAACAGCAAATCGATATTATAATACTGGGAAAAGGGTACTTAAGTCTTCAGATTTGTATTTGAGGAAAAACAGATTCACTTAACAAATTATTTCTTAAATGAGAGTGGGAGTTCTGTTGAATTGATTTCTAATCTTGCATTTCCAAAATTCTCTATTCCAATATCTTATTTCTTGACATTAAACCTGATTAATGAAACTCCTTATGAGTCTTGTTCCCTAGTTGTAATATACTGTCAAGGGCCTGCCAGCAGGATTAAGAGAGGTTAGTCATAAAAAAGGTTTTCAAAGGATCTAAAGTCAGCAGTCAATAGAGTAATTTAAAATCTCTAAGCCACCTAGTTGAATTCAAAATACCTATTAGTTCTTCTAATAATATACCATTTTCAGAGATCCTGCTTACGGAAGAACAGCTTGAAACACATAGGGCATTATATTTTTATCTTAAATATTTTACTTCAGCTGCTGGCAATTTGTTGCAGAGTTTAAGATACCGTAATTAAAAATTTGCAAACAAATGTTAAAGAATAAATTTTTTACTGACTCAAAAACATAAATACAAATTAAAACAGTTTTCTAAAACAGAAGTTACCAAGATTTTTCTACAATTAATAATATGAGTAATCTAAAACAGGGATTATTTCATTTATTTATTTTATTTTTATTACATTTATATCCCGCCCTTCTCCGAAGACTCAGGGCGGCTTACAAGCTTAGCAGTAGCCTTCATTCTATGTATATGCCTGCTTGTCAGGGCTTTCACACACCCCCTAAGCGGCATTATTACAAAGTCAGCTTAATTGCCCCCAACAATCTGGGTCCTCATTTTACCTACCTCGGAAGGATGGAAGGCTGAGTCAACCTTGAGCCTGGTGGGATGCGAACCTGCACTAATTGCAGGCAGCTGGTGTTACTTAAGGAGGCATCAGCCCACTGCTCCACCAAGGCTCTTAGGTATAGTTTTAAGATAAATGATGGCTGATTGTATGGACTATTACTTTGTATTGATTAATAATGATAGAGGCATAAAATTATGTGGTATACACTACTTACCTAGGTACAAAGAGGTTCTGTAGATGTTTGAGAATGCTCTGAACGTAAAGATTTGGTTCTTTAATAACAGGTGGAGGAATTGTATCTTTAGGTATAACCAGAGCCATAATCCAATCTGTATATACATCAACACAGTATTTCACTGTCTCACCATCCAAAGGGAGAGTCAGCCCATAGCAAACCACCTCCATTGTCCATTTTACCTAAGGAAATAAAAATACAGCAGTATTAATACCAGCAGTGGCAAAAATATAGGTAATCAAGTTTGAAAAACAAAATCCAGTTCTTTTTCAGCTATATTCAAAATTCTTGGGTCTAGAAATATTATGTATAGCAGTGGACCACAAACCATATTGTTTGTATGTTTCACTGAATAGAACTTAATATACCTGTACATGGTACAAAGTTAAAGATGACATGGTTTTGCAGATTGAAATGTATACTTGTTATTTACAGATTCAAAATAGCGGTGAATATGTGATGTGCAGAACTTTGAAAAGGCTTCTAGTTGATTTAGTGCTTTTTTGTTCTTTTACTTCTATTTTACTGTACTTATTAATAGAGACCAAAAGGTGATTGATTCACTAGGTCTACAATTAATCAGGTGAATAAAAAAATATTGTTAATTTAACTCTTGAGTTCTAATTGTTGCTCTGTTTTCAACAATCACAAGCTTTTCTAGGCAGCTGTCTGAATATTTGAAATACGATAATTCACTGTTATAAAGGAGTGTAATACTATAAAAATATCTCTAAATGTTTCCATCTGGTTAATTTCAGGTGCCAGAAACATTGTAAATGACACAGAATTACATGGAATAGTTGAAGGGAAGTCGAAAGCATGCAAATGCAAATAGAGTAATGGGTACCATTTCAGTGGGAAGATAACAGTGTTCTGTGTGCCTTTCGCATTTAGCCACGCTGGCCACATGACCATGAAAAATATATTTGGACAACACTGGCTCCTTGAGCCAAGAAATGGACATAGAGCACTGTGCCCTAAAATCGGACAGGGAAACCTTTACCTTTAGTGTGGTTTGTACACTATAGTACATTGGTGATGAACCTATGGCACGCGTGCCAGAGGCAGCACGCAGAGCCCTCTCTGTGGGCACAAGTGCCGTCACCCCAGCCCCGCCTCCCGCATGGCCACCTCACCAGCAGCCCCCTGGAGGAGAGCTGCTCCTGGGTGTGGCCCGTACAGAGCAGCACAGCCAAGGACATGGCAGCTGGGCAGCAGGGACAAGACTCCACCCTCACGCCCTGTCACACAATGATGCTGCGGGGCACAAGGGGAGGGCGTGGCCACCATGGTGCTGCAGGGCTGCCTGGGCGATCTGCTGCAGTGGGTCGTGGAGGTGGTGGGTGACCCTATGGACAGATGGGGTGGGGCGTCAGAAGGGAAGCAGGGCAGGTTTTGGGCACTTGGTGTCTAAAAGGTTCGCTATCACTACTGTAGTATATGGCTTTAGATATGAACCAGACCACTAAGCTTCTACATTAAAGCATAGTTAGAATTAAATGTGGCTTGGCAAATATGTAAATTTAACCAGGTGCACTCGTGAGAGCAAAAATGGTGAAAGTCAGCTGAGAGTAGTGGTACACAAGGCTGTGAAGGACAGGAGACCAAAAAGGTAGGGATGGCAGCAGATAGGCATATGGGCAGAGCTGAAGAATCCCTGCAGTCATAAGTGATGGTAGACTGCTGGGTGGACCAATTTTGATTATGAGGGGTATTGCAACAGCCGTACATTCAGAGACTTGGAAGTAAGAACTATTTGTTCAGCACCGTTGTAACATCAGATGACTGCTGAACAAATGTTCATAATTTGAGGACTACCTGTAATAAGTTATTGGGCACAGATTCCGTCAAGCTAATAGAACAAGAGATTTAGTTACAAATCTACATCAGAATAGGGACAATATCTACTTTCAAATGATACTTTGCTGCTGTGGAATGCAATCTGTCAGAATGCACAACAATGTCTGTTTCTCAGCACTGTTATTTTTAAATTAGAGAAACAACCTTACTGACATATACAGAAAGTGGAATTAAAACTTGGGCAGATGGATACTTACTTCTTTGTCGGTTTTTAGTAAGCTTTCATTTCCAGACAAATTCAAGATTTGGCCAAGAGGACGGACAACAGCATTTGCCACCTCCCTTCCCACATTTTCAGGATAACTGTGAAGTACACTGGTGTGACCTTTATCATTTTGAATTACAAGATGTAGAGACCTCCACTCTGAGTACATAATGCCTTTATACTGCAGAGTAGACTGTACCTGAAATGAAAGAAAACAGAATTAATGTTATTTATTATTGTATACAGTATTCCAGCTGAGCTATTCAAAATCTTAAAAGACGATGCAGTAAAAGTGCTACACTCAATTTGCCAGCAAATTTGGAAAACTCAACAGTGGCCACAGGATTGGAAAAGTTCAGTTTACATTCCAATTCCAAAGAAAGGCAGTGCCAAAGAATGTTCAAACTATCGCACCATTGCACTCATTTCTCATGCTAGTAAAGTTATGCTTAAAATCCTACAAGCTAGACTCCAGCAGTATGTGGATCGAGAACTACCAGAAGTACAGGCAGGATTTCGAAGAGGCAGAGGAACTAGAGATCAAATTGCCAACATACGCTGGATCATGGAGAAAGCTAGAGAGTTCCAGAAAAACATCTACTTCTGCTTCATTGACTATGCTAAAGCCTTTGATTGTGTTGTGTGGATCATAACAAACTGTGGCAAGTTCTTAAGGAGATGGGAGTACCAGAACATCTTATTTGTCTCTTGAGAAACCTATATGCGGGCCAAGAAGCAACAGTGAGAACTGGACACGGAACCAGTGATTGGTTCAAAATTGGGAAAGGAGTCCGGCAAGGCTGTATACTGTCGCCTTGCCTATTTAACTTATATGCAGAGCACATCATGAGAAAGGCAGGGCTAGATGAATCAAAACTTGGAATTAAGATTGCTGGAAGAAATATCAACAACCTAAGATACGCAGATGATACCACTCTAATGGCAGAAAGTGAAGAGGAACTGAAGAGTCTCTTGTTGCGAGTGAAGAGGGAGAGTGCAAAAGTTGGGTTGAAACTAAACATTAAGAAAACCAAGATCATGGCATCCGGCCCTCTCAATTCCTGGCAAATAGATGGGGAAGAAATGGAGGAAGTGACAGATTTTATTTTCCTGGGCTCCAAGATCACTGCAGATGGGGACTGTAGTCAAGAAATTAAAAGACGCTTGCTCCTCGGGAGGAAAGCCATGGCAAATCTAGACAGCACACTAAAAAGCAGAGACATCACCCTGTCAACAAAAGTGCGTATAGTCAAGGCTATGGTCTTCCCAGTTGCAATGTATGGCAGTGAAAGTTGGACCATAAGAAAGGCTGAGCGCAAAAGAATTGAGGCCTTTGAACTCTGGTGCTGGAGAAGACTCCTGCGAGTCCCTTGGACTGCAAGGCGATCAAACCGGTCAGTCCTAGAGGAGATCAACCCTGACTGCTCTTTAGAAGGCCAGATCCTGAAGCTAAAACTCAAATACTTTGGCCACCTAATGAGGAGGAAGGACTCACTGGAGAAGAGTCTAATGCTGGGAAAGATTGAGGGCAATAGAAGAAGGGGACGACAGAGAATGAGGTGGCTGGATGGAGTTACTGAAGCAGTAGGCGTGAGCTTAAATGGACTCCAGAAGATGGTAGAGGACAGGAAAGCCTGGAGGAACATTGTCCATAGGGTCGCGATGGGTCGGACACGACTTCGCAACTAAAAACATTATTGTATACAATTGTGAATAAAAAGGATTGGTGCAACCCATAAAATTACTCAAAAAGGAATTGGAACCAATACTGTAATCTAATAAAAAGCATGGTTGTTTGACTATTCAGTTGATATTTTTTAATCCATTCCTATTTGTTTTATTACTGAAGCAACAGCAAACTTGTGAGGCTAAAGAATATTCTTTTAGATCAGAGGTGTCAAACTGGAGGCCTGCGGGCTGGATGCATCATGTGCAGGTCATGTCCACCCCAGCTCCACAAAGGCAAAAAACATCATAATATGTCACAATACATCATGTGGCACGACCGAGTTTGACGCCCCTGTTTTAAGCAAACACTGTGATCCTTAAGCAAATCAATTTTACTCACTAGACTTTTGCCAGAAACTGGAAATAAACATTGGAAACCAGCACAAAACACCAAGTCCTTTGCCAACTAGGCTTCCATATCAGCGCTTTTAGATCATCAAATAAATCTCCCTCCATTTTTATATGTGTTATTTGAATCAAAGGAGACCATTTGATTGCCAGTTTTCTGGAAGGACTGGCCCATTTGTATTCATCAAATTGTCGCCCTGTGATTCCAGTCTCCCATATTTGCTCTGGTATATCTGTCTTCAATTCAATCTGTTCTTCTTCTTTCTGAAATTTCTTCTGGTTTGTATAGAAAGTCATTTCCATTTTCAATATTGTCACTTCCTTGTCTGGATTATCCATCAGCTGTACTTGTTGGTCAATTGAGTCCTCTGTCTTAATATTTAGCTGTTCTACTTCTTCTGCTGTCTTCTGCATTGTTGATTCTTTAGTTACAATCAAAATTTGGTTTTGTGCACCTAAGCTGGTGTCTTTGTCTTTTATTTTAGGTCTCATTTTGTCACAAGCTGAAAGGATAGTTTCATGTATTGCGTTTAGCATGGAAAGAATTTTTTGCTGGTCTTCATCTCTTTCGCGTATTTGTAAACAGTCTTTCTAGTAGAAGTTGTTTGTTAAACAAAAGTCAGTAAAGGTTTACATTCACAATTTAGGTAGGCCAGTTTCACTGCTCAGCTGTTCTCTTATAGTTGAATCTCTCACAGATAGTGCCAAGGTCAAGACAGTCTTATTTAGGTCTGGGCTGTGATCCAAGTCTCTTTTTAGGAAATAACAAATTGCCATACCAAGCTTTACCACAAGATGTCACTGCTACCATTTAAGGCAGGGGTGTCAAACTCAATTTCATCGAGGGCCACATCAGCATTGCGGTTGCCCTCAGGGGGCCGGGTGGGTATGGCCAGGGTGGGCATGGCCTACAGGGTGGGCGTGGCTAGAGTGTGTATGGCCTACTGGGTGGGCATGGCCAGCTCTACATCGTTTGCATCAAGGGTGCCTATGGGGGCCTGGGCAGGAGTGGGACAGATCTGAGGGTCTCTGGCAGAAGGAGGGTCTCTGGGCCAGGGCCAAGGCAGTGGGGGCCGTTCCCTCACTGTTTCCAGGATGGCTTCGCGGGCCACATGAAACCACTTCGTGGGCCGGATTCGGCCCCTGGGCCTTGTGTTTGACATGTCTGATTTAAGGTTTTTAAAATCCCATTTTTTTCTGGGTTCTTTTCCAATTCTATTTTTTTTCTGCAGATAATAACAAGAATTTCCAGTAAGAATAGGACACTTTAGGGTCCCCAAGTTTCAAAACCATAAAAATCCAATTTGATTAAAATTGTTCTTTTTGATGCTTAATTCCCCTGGATAGTCAGACGCCGCTATTCTTAGAGGGTGGGATAGAAATTCCCTTCCCTCTCTCCTCACAGGGGGATAGTACTGCAAGAAGCTTTTAGAGGGAAGTACTTAGGGTAGAGAGAAGATAAAATCTCACCCAGCTTTATCCGCATTGTTTTCAGTGTGCTTGGTAGTAAGTTTGACTTAGGCTGTCAGCAGCTGAGTGATGGGCCATATTGCTATGGCCGATCTTTTTCCCGTCGGTTTGAAGAGCTGCCCCGGATCAAGCGGAAGAGCTGCTGCCCTTCTGCGATCAAGCGGGGGTCCTCTCCTTGCTTGTCGCCCCTACCCTTTCCAGCATCCCCAACGGAATAAAACCAGACACTGGAGACGGAGCTCGCTTCCTTACGTCTGCCAAGGCCGCGATGGCAAATTGAAAGCCCAGATCTGTCGTAACTTTGAATGGTTGCTAAGTGATCAGTCGTTAAGCAAGAATTACTTGTAACTGTCACAGTGATACCCAAGTATATTACCTTCTCAATTTTAAACCCAGTTTTATTCATTAATTCTGTTTGAACTTATATTTTCACATTTTTTTAGAACTTTAAACTTGTTTTTCATTATGTTGCTCCAAATATTCCAAAATATTGAGCACAGTTCTAATGTTGTTCTTCGCTCTTCTTTTTTGGTAAAAACCCACAATGACCCTTGAGAATAAATTCTTCAATCTACCAACTAGAAATGTTGTGAAAAACTTAATCAGTACCGATATTGACCCATAGCTTTTGTTAAAGTCCTTAGGGTACTAAGGCTTCTTTCCAAGTCCTGACATCTTTTCACCCTATAGAATAGAATTCATCATATTTTGTAGAAGTTGTAAAAGTTCATGCTCAAAATTTATAATAAAGACACAATAATCCATTTGGTGCAGGCACTTTTCCTAGTTTAATCTTTCTTTTATAGCTTCAGAGATTTCCCTTATAGTTATAGGTCCATTCATAATTTGTCTTTGTTTGTAATCCTTTTTAGATATTCATTTTTCATACATAAATGTCATGTCCTTTATACGAATTAGGATAATACTGATGAAATCCTTTTTACATAGCCATTATCTAGTAATAATCTTATCTTCCTATTGAGATTTCAATATCTTTTTTTTTAGTTTATATGTCAACCATTTGCCTGGTTTATTTGGAATTTCAAGGTTTGTTTGCTTTACATAATATTATCATTTCTCTTACTCTTAACATATTTTTCAAATTTTTAAAGCACATAGACATCCCTTTTAGATTGTTTATGCCCACACATATTACTTTATTACTCTTGAGACAAAAAATTGCAAAATGAAGGGGAAAGATGCACAGACATGTTCTGTGATTTTTAACTCTAAATGGATACAGTGGGTGAAGAATTTATAAAAATTATTCAAATACAGTATTTGTGAGAATTGAGTTCTGCAAAGCATATATTACAGGAATATCAATCCTAAACGAGCACTTGCATTGAAAAGCTGGTGCAGGTAGGTTAAATCTTAGAATAAGGTTTATGCTATGATCAGCAAAAGAGATATAATACAATAGGTTTATTAGAGCAGGAATAATGCCTGCATTTTATTATTCACGATTCAGATGAAAACATCCACTGAAGACATGTAATCCATTTACAACTAAATTTAAATATTTATGCAAATACAGTAGAACTTATGCAGTTCTGATGGCTGAAGAGCATCTCTCTATGTATGTATGTATTTATGTATATACACACACGCACACACAGAGAGTAGTTCTCCCTTAGCAAATGCTCTTTCAGCAACCAGTTACAATGTTGCCAAAACTAACTTTATGACAAATGCCTGCATTTAAAACTTTTGTAGTGTCCTTCAGTCAAGTTATAACCATTATAGTCAATACACATTGTCCTGAGTCTAACCTGTTTTTCATTTTCCCCTTCCTTGTGGAGTGAAGAGATTGGAGTGGGAAGGATTACAAGAAAATAGGCTGGCCCCCACTGGGGAATACAAATCAATCATGTGACTGCGGGATGCTGTAACGTCATAATTATAAGCTTGGCACAAAATGCCTGGTGACCACAGGAAAACCACAGCCAATGTTACGTATAAGGACCAGTCATAGCTACCATTTGTTCAGCACCATGTTTGAACAGTTGCTGAATGAGTGGTCATTAAAGAAGTACCACACATAAATAATTATTTTTAATTTTCTTAACGGTTAAAAGTATTTTGGATATTATATTCATGCAGAAACGCCTTCCAAGAAAACTTTAGTAGGTAAAATATTCTGTGGCTTTAAAACATTAACCCTTTCTGAGACTGCAAACCGCATGGCCTACAAGCAGACTTTGTTCACGTATCATATGAAGTTACAAACTATAGTTTACAAACTACAATTAAATTGACACATTACATTGATCCACAAGGAGTTTGTTTGTTTTTAATTTAATATATGTTAATTCCTGCCTCAGCCTGACCCAGTTGTTCTTTCTCATTACAGCAAATATGAGTTTTGAACAGATGTCACAGTCTGAAAAGATGGTGTGATACTCATGATAAAAAGAATCTGTGGCCTAGTTTATTCAGTGAGCTAAAACACTGCAAAGCTACCCCTTGGGATTTATTCAATGAACTATATTTAAGCATGCTGTGTAAACCAAGTTTATACCTTACCTTCCATGTCTTACATTTCTAGGTATCACCCCAAATTCAAGCAACACCAAGAAAAACATACTTTGGGATATATTGTAAATTAAGTATAGTTACGCTTAATATATCTCAGAATTATAAATATATTTCCAATTTAAACATGAAATTGCAACTAATATATTACACAAATAATATAATTTATGGATGTGCCTTCTTTGGTAAATTCTAAGACACATATGGAAAAAATGTAAGTGTAGAATTTCATCAAAATATTTGAAAAAGGGAAGCATGAAACTAAACATATTATTTTTAAAAATCTTGTGTATTATGAAGTCCAATCTCCTGTGTAATACTTTTGGGTTTTTTTAAAAAAAACAGAGCACTGAATACACACAAATAAAGATATATGAAGGTAGACATACATATACATATAAGTATTTTAATTCAAGAAAAAGTTAATTCTGTCGAGTATGAATATGTAGCTTACTAGACATGGTCAAACAGCCTATAATAGATACCATTAAGCTTATTCATTCAAATTTTTCATCTGGAATATATTTATATAAGAGAATGTCTAGCTCAGCACAAAAGGAAAAGTCAGCACAAAGTCCCTTCACAAAGAACAATTCCAAATAAGATTATGTAAGTGATATGCAAACGAAGGAAGGTTGCACTAAGCAGGAAACTGATATATTCAAAAGGATTTCCTTCTCTCCTATTGACTTCCTAAAGAGTCCATTTTTATTTCCTGGAGAAGAAAATGGAATAAAATTTCTGCCACTGCTTAAAAGATCAAGAAGCAATTACACATCTATAGTGTGTGAACCCATCCCAGCTACGTTTCTGACATCTTAATCATGAATCAACATTTTTCCTTGGTAATTCAAATCCAGATCACGGGACCAACAAAGATACCTTTTGTTGATGCAGTCCTTGGTCACATTATAAAACATCTGCGCTTTTAAGACAGAATTGTATATACATCATTATCATCATAAGGTCCATTTGCATTTCTCATTCCTGGCTCTGCAGAGCTTGAGCCAGTGAGAAATAGTTATAATTATAATTTCAAGTCAGCAGTTTTGGAGTTTTAAAATCACTGCATCCATTTTAACTCACTTTCTAGAACTAGTTTATCTCTCCCATCCAAGATTTGGTTTAGCTTTCTCTTCCTATACAATTCCATTTATACAACTTCATTCTGCCTGCCACACTTTAAAACTTTGCAAAAGGAATTCAAGATTTCAAATCTTTCTTTTGTTTTTTGAAAAGACTGTATGCTATATCTTTCTGCAGCCTATTTAACATTACTATATAGTAGTATATCAAATTAAATCAGGTACTTTAAGGGAAAAAAACCCAAATTTTTTGTATTTATGAAATAAGATATATTTTTTTGATATGGACCTATGATATACGTTATGTGTACAGGGTTTACAGGGAGTGCAGAATTATTAGGCAAATGAGTATTTTGACCACATCATCCTCTTTATGCATGTTGTCTTACTCCAAGCTGTATAGGCTCGAAAGCCTACTACCAATTAAGCATATTAGGTGATGTGCATCTCTGTAATGAGAAGGGGTGTGGTCTAATGACATCAACACCCTGTATCAGGTGTGCATAATTATTAGGCAACTTCCTTTCCTTTGGCAAAATGGGTCAAAAGAAGGACTTGACAGGCTCAGAAAAGTCAAAAATAGTGAGATATCTTGCAGAGGGATGCAGCACTCTTAAAATTGCAAAGCTTCTGAAGCGTGATCATCGAACAATCAAGCGTTTCATTCAAAATAGTCAACAGGGTCGCAAGAAGCGTGTGGAGAAACCAAGGCGCAAAATAACTGCCCATGAACTGAGAAAAGTCAAGCGTGTAGCTGCCAAGATGCCACTTACCACCAGTTTGGCCATATTTCAGAGCTGCAACATCACTGGAGTGCCCAAAAGCACAAGGTGTGCAATACTCAGAGACATGGCCAAGGTAAGAAAGGCTGAAAGACGACCACCACTGAACAAGACACACAAGCTGAAACGTCAAGACTGGGCCAAGAAATATCTCAAGACTGATTTTTCTAAGGTTTTATGGACTGATGAAATGAGAGTGAGTCTTGATGGGCCAGATGGATGGGCCCGTGGCTGGATTGGTAAAGGGCAGAGAGCTCCAGTCCGACTCAGACGCCAGCAAGGTGGAGGTGGAGTACTGGTTTGGGCTGGTATCATCAAAGATGAGCTTGTGGGGCCTTTTCGGGTTGAGGATGGAGTCAAGCTCAACTCCCAGTCCTACTGCCAGTTTCTGGAAGACACCTTCTTCAAGCAGTGGTACAGGAAGAAGTCTGCATCCTTCAAGAAAAACATGATTTTCATGCAGGACAATGCTCCATCACACGCGTCCAAGTACTCCACAGCGTGGCTGGCAAGAAAGGGTATAAAAGAAGGAAATCTAATGACATGGCCTCCTTGTTCACCTGATCTGAACCCCATTGAGAACCTGTGGTCCATCATCAAATGTGAGATTTACAAGGAGGGAAAACAGTACACCTCTCTGAACAGTGTCTGGGAGGCTGTGGTTGCTGCTGCACGCAATGTTGATGGTGAACAGATCAAAACACTGACAGAATCCATGGATGGCAGGCTTTTGAGTGTCCTTGCAAAGAAAGGTGGCTATATTGGTCACTGATTTGTTTTTGTTATGTTTTTGAATGTCAGAAATGTATATTTGTGAATGTTGAGATGTTATATTGGTTTCACTGGTAAAAATAAATAATTGAAATGGGTATATATTTGTTTTTTGTTAAGTTGCCTAATAATTATGCACAGTAATAGTCACCTGCACACACAGATATCCCCCTAAAATAGCTATAACTAAAAACAAACTAATAACTACTTCCAAAAATATTCAGCTTTGATATTAATGAGTTTTTTGGGTTCATTGAGAACATGGTTGTTGTTCAATAATAAAATTAATCCTCACAAATACAACTTGCCTAATAATTCTGCACTCCCTGTAGTTGAAGGAATGTCTTTGGTAATTTGATATTGTGATTTGGTTCATACAATGGTAAGTTATATTGTGCTTCCATGTTTTAGTATTTTGTGGAAACCAAACCACTACGATTTTTTTTCCTCAACTAGATTTTACCTGGGTTAACACTGTTCCTAACACAGACCAGGGATTCATAAAAGAATATTCAGATGTGAATTTAAACCAAGTGGCTTGCTAACTGAAGCTAAGGTTCAGCACCAGACAATAAAGAATGCTATGGCAATTGATCAACAATTTGTCTGATTTGTGCCACTTCTGCACTGGTTGCTAGCCATTCCTTGTTTGTTTTTAAACACACTGCACTGAGTTGCACACTGTGGTGTAGTTTGCTGAGTTTTAGTTTAGCATAATATGTGATCACCTAAACTACTGCAGTTTCTTTCAGCAATACATGGTTTATGACCATAATGGTGATTTATTTATTATTGTTCAGCAAGCTATAGCTTTGTCTATTGCATAAATTTAGTAACTTGGTCTTCTGAAAGATAAAGAAAAGGTATTTTGTATTCTACCACAAAGTGCACCTCACTCATTTCCTCCCTATAACCACGAAAAGGTAGATCATGCTACTAAAGTTAGTACATGATATTATCCTCACACCTCTATTCAGTTTCTACCACAATCCTGCTCCATCTTACTGAAACTAAAATGATCAAGGCTTGAAACTGGAGTGGCAATTCAGTTGGAGGAAGCATTAGCAGCGGCTGATTGTTCATGCAGCACTCAGAAGCAACAGAACTGACCCTAGTCAGCTAATGTCTTTTGGAAAGACTCCAGGCACCTGCTGCCCCCTGATTTCTGTGTGAATGGAGAGAGGGAATGGCCAGCAACGTAAAAGTAAAGAGGCTGCTGGCCACAACACACCAGAAAGCAGAGCCCAGAGTTTGGGGAGTTTATAGTTACAGTACTCTTTACTTATCTGAAAAGTACTTCTCAATTTTGGTTTATTCCATACAGCAAATACTGGTTTAAATACCAGAAACTTAAGCTCTCCACAAATACCGTACTAGATAATCTCACTGTTTATCCTTTTGTATCATAACTGAAGTAGCAAGGAGTTCTACCTGCTAACAGAAACACTTAAAACCTGGGATTTCATACCATAAATACTGGATTAAAAAACAAACCTGACCGGGTGTCCTCTTTTGCAAAGATGAAGTATTATTGGTAATCACAAAATAGGCCATTTATTATATAACCTAACCGATAAACAGAGTTCTCTAGGCCATATATTGCACTCCAAAAATTAAAAACATAATGCACAATCATTATTGGTTTAAAAAAAAAATACCCAAGGAACAAAATTAAAACACTCAAGGAACAAAAATGAAATGAAGTAAAAACGAGCCCCAAATGAAACTGTAAAGAAATAAAAATGCTAAATGGTCTTTAAACATAGGAGAATATGATTTTTTCACTTCATGTCAAAAAGATAATACCACTGCAACACAGAAGAATCTATATATAGATATTTAGCTTTCGTTATTGATTTAGTTTACAAAATGTCAGTTTCTAAACATATTATTAAACTTTGGCCACATAACATTGATCAAGCTTTCCATTACATCAATTAAGGTCCAGTTCATAAGTAGAAAGTAAATATATATCATCCATGTAAGGTTTTAAATGGGGATGGCACTGTCTTTCCATTTTAAAAGAGTAATTTAAAAACTCATGCTCATAGTTCCTCATATGATAAATTCCAAATATTTGGCATATAATTCAAAATCACATTAATATCCTTAATCATATTACTGTTCCAAATTCAGGTTTTTTTTCTTCCACTTAATCATGTCCAATTCTCAAAGACTAACTGGACAAGTTACTGAGGTTTTCTTGGCAAGGTTTTTCAAAAGTGTTTGCCATAACACTCTTCCTATGGCTGAAAGAAAGTGACTCACCCAAGGTCACCCAGCCGGCTTTGTACCTAAAGTGGGACAAGAATCCCCAGTTTCCAGGCTGATGGTTTAACCACTCTCTGAATAAATAACGAACCTTCAATAATCAAATTGACAAACATATAAATACTAAACCAAAACAGAAGAATAGGGCAAGTCTATATTATGTAAATGCCTCCCTCCATAATTTTATGCTTCCACACAATAAATTTGAGATCACATTTTAAAAATACTGTGAAGTATTAATAAGCATTAAAAATTGTATTTAAACAGTCAGATCTTAACAGTTTATCATAATAGTCCTTAAGATTCTAAATAACTCAACTGTAATTGTGGGTTAAATGTACTATTTATTTTAATGTCCTTGCACATAGCAAATGTGCATCCTTGGTTGCCTGTAAAAATATATTACACACTTTAATGCCAATAGGACTGTAATGCACAACTTTCAGCGGCTGCTAAAGCAACTAGGCCACACCATTAAATCAATAGATGTTTTATTTATCAGATTTATAGTATATAGCCCATCTCACAAATGGTGGCCTACAATAAAACCAATTAAAATAATTAAAGCAAACACAAATATAAATAATACCACAGGAGCATACATTAGCATCCTGCATACAGTGTAATCATCTTGCAGACTTCCATTTCCATGGGATCTCCAAAGCTTTTGAAAAAAAGAAAAAGAATATTTTTAGGGGTTTCCTAAATGCCATTAGGATTAGGGCTAATCTCACCTCAGGGGGAAATGATGTTCCAAAGGGTTGGTACTTTGACAGAAAAGGCCTGGGTCATATCAGATGGGACCCATGACATTCCCTTTCTTCAAGATTTGATGAGATGGGTAAATATTATCAGGGAAAAGCAGTAATTCAAATAACCGGGCCTCATGCCATGTAGGGCTTTAAAGGTCAAGACCAGAGCCTTGAAATGAACCCAGAAGCAAAGTAGCAATGAATGCAGCTCACATAACCCTCCATGCAGCTGCATTTTGCACTAGTTGAAGTTTCTGATGCTTTTCAAAGGCAGCTCCATGTAGAACACATTAAAATAGTCTATTCAGGAAGTAACCATAACAGGAGTAATGATGAACAGAGCCTCACAATCCAGGATTGGCCCAACTGATGCAACACACAAAGATGTGCAAAGGCCATACTCTGTTTCTCTTCAGATCGTATAAATATTTCACCTTTTACTAAAGATGTGCAAAGGCCCTCCTAGTCATAACTGCCACTTATTTTTAAGCAGGAGTTGTGAGTCCAGAAGGACCCCCACATTGGGTCTGCTTCG
Organism: Vipera berus; assembly: GCF_964194415.1. Taxonomy (NCBI): domain Eukaryota; kingdom Metazoa; phylum Chordata; class Lepidosauria; order Squamata; family Viperidae; genus Vipera; species Vipera berus. The sequence continues at coordinate 33,826,108 of NC_138204.1, forward strand.
GCAGTACAATCCTGTCTATTACCAAAGATAATAAAGTCTGCGATTCAGAAGGCTCCCAAAACCCAAACTACTCAATGTTGCTAGGATTCAGTTAAAGCCTATTGTTCCCCATTCAAACCGCACAGACTCCAGGTACCAAGACAGGATACCACTAGCCTTGTTTACTTTGCCATACTGATGACACTTCACATGGTGATGGATTATCTTACCCACCAGCTTCCTGTAAATATTAAACAAAAGCAGAGAGAGTATGAACCCTGCAGCACCCTCATAATAGGGGCCAAGGGTGGAATGTCTCATTACCAATCAACTCCAATTTGCATCTGCCCCACAAAAAGGAAAAATAGCAGTAGCAGCACAATACAGTGTCACATGCTCCCACTCTACGATCCAGAAAGTTACCATGGTCAATAGCATTGAAGACCTCCAAGAGGTCAAGTACAGCCAAGATGAATGCACTACCCCCATCCCACCCCTGCCAGAAGTCATCCAAAAGTGCAACTAAATATATATTTAATTGCATATTTTGACATTTTAGTGTTACACAAGTACCTTATGGAAAACAAAACCAACTGGCTTACAAAACCAAAATATCGTACATTATAACAATAATTAATACCATTACCTTCTTTCTTATCCTTTCAAGTGCATCTAATGATTGTAAAGTTGTAAATAAAGCAGGCAGTTTCACAGGTAATAGGTTTAATTATTTAAATTAGCTTTATAGGTTTTAGGAGCTCTGTGTCTACAATTTTATGTTATGTTACATTTATTCACTTAATTCACTTGCCTAAATGCATACAGCTTAGAGCAGGGGTGTCAAACTCAATTTCATTGAGGGCTGCATCAGCATTGCGGTTGCCCTAAGGGGGCCAGGTGGGTATGGCCAGGGTGGGTGTGGCCTACTGGATGGGCGTGGCTAGAGTGCATATGGCCTACTGGGTGGGCGTGGCCAGCTCTGCATCGTTCACATCAAGGGTGCCTATGGGGGCCTGGGCAGGAGTGGGACAGATCTGAGGGTCTCTGGCAGAAGGAGGGTCTCTGGGCCAGGGCCAAGGCAGTGGGGGCCGTTCCCTCACTGTTTCCAGGATGGCTTCGCGGGCCACATGAAACCACTTCGCAGGCCTGATCTGGCCCCCGGGCCTTGTGTTTGACATGTCTGGCTTAGAGTAAGGTTATAAACACATGGATGTATATTACCTTTTACCCATCTTTACTTACTTTACTAGTTATCATAATCAAGTTTCATTTATTCATTCGTTCACTAATACTAACATCTTCCAAGTATAATTTGCAGCTTTCAGTGATGAAAAATAAAATTGAAATTTGACTAAAAAAGAACATCTTGAAAAGATATCAGAGGAATCACATAAAAACTTCCAAATTGTGCACAGAGTGGTTTTTCAACTTGATCTCTTGGATGCCATTGAAATAGAGGTCAAAATATATGCTCAATGTCAAAGCTGAAAGACAAAAAAATGTAAAGCCCCATATGAATTTCTATGATAAATCTAGTTTGGATAAAGAAAATCTAGGGGTTTGTGCTTCCCATAAAAACTTTAATAACTTATCAATCTTCTTGAAAAACCTTAGGTAGTAATATGGGAATCTCCATATATATCAGTCTTGAAGTGATATTTTCCCTATAAACTGACCAGAATTTTAACTACTGTATTTATTTAAATCAATATCAATAAGATAGGAATTTAGATATATTTATGTTTGCAAACAAAAGTATTTGAGATAATTATTCCAAGGTTTTTAAATGAATCAAAACTTCAAGTAAAATAGTATTTGTAAATTTCCATTGATATTTCTAAGCTTACAGGATAAATGAGATTTCCTCTAGTTAATTCGGTAATCTGACGATGCAACCAAACCAACCATTAATATATTTATTATTAATGTATTTGGATATGTAATTTTCATAATTAAAAAAGTTTGCACTCAACTCCACCCACTTTTATGCCCAATATATCCTATCAGTACTTAATTATACAAGAAGATAATTGGTATTCTTGAAGATTCAAAGAAGTATCTTGATGAGGAAATAATTCCTTTTGTACTGACCCTGCCCAAATAATTAAAATATCACATTTTAATCCAATTAATAAAGAAGAAAAACCATGTTTGGCCAAGATATAATCCAAAAGTTTTCACTGAAATATGTACAAGGCTTTGTTTACATCCAACAAGACCTGATTTATTTCAATTTTCTCTAAGAAAAATCTATTGCCAGTATATCAAAGGTTTGTTGCTCTTTTACAAAACCAGGCTGTTTAGAATCAACAATGAAATGTAATGGTGTCTGTAATCTACGTGACAAGATTCACTGCCAAATTTTGGAATTAACATTTAAAAAGGAAATTGGACAATAGTTTGCCTGGAGAGCAGAATGTTTGCTGGCCTTCAAAATTTCAGCTATATAAGCTTCATAAAAGGAAATTTAAAAAAAAGCTAACACAACTCAGAGAGGTTAGGCAGCTGGTGGAATTACAGAAGGATATGAAGATTAAGGATAAGACTTGGTTACTGAAAAAATAAAAGTGTCTGACACCACCTGGAGCTCTAGAGAGTGCTAAACAAAGGCTCATAGCACTGGCTACCAGGCCAAGGAGATATATTAAAGAAGCAGAGGTCAAGAAGATAAATGCTCTGCTCTCCAAAGAACCATCCAGGGTGTACTCCCAACTGCAGTGCAACAACACAGTAGCCACAGAGCTACCAACAGCAGAACAGTACTGGAAGAACATATGGGAGAAAGAGAAGACACATAACACCAGTATAAAGTGGCTGTAGGACCTCAGAGAAGAGCACAGTAATTTTCCAGAACAGAAACCAATCACTATCACAGTAGCAGATCAAGAACCTGAAGAGCTAGATAGCACCTGGTGTGATGGACTGTGCACCTGGAAGAGCAGTGAAGAGTTTTGGCAGACAGAGCTTTCCCAGGCAGGAGGGAGTACATTCCATCAGGGAGAAGCCAAATCAAGAGACTGCACAATCTCAAGCTAGGTGGGGGAAGGGGAAGAGTTCAGGGTGCCACACCCTACATTCTCGTAGGACAGGGGTAGGCGACCTTGGCTCTTTTATGACTCATGGACTTCAACTCCCAGAATTCCTGAGCCAGCTGGCTCAGGAATTCTGGGAGTTGAAGTCCATGAGTCATAAAAGAGCCAAGGTCGCCTACCCCTGTCCTAGGATATATCTACTAGGTTAGAAGGTTATAATTTTAGCATGGCAAGATTCTACCCATTAGGTAGAAGAAAATAAAGGTAGGACTCAACTGGATTTTATTGTGTCACCTTTTTTTCTTTTAAAATGTGCTTAGCCCATACTGTACACAATGCACAGTCTTATGCAAGGGAACAAGTAGTTATGGTCATCCAAATATTGCTGCCCTGCTAGCATCCTTCGTCACTCAGTAATATTTGGTGACCCACAGATCTTAACTCCTGCTATATATTTACTGAAAACCAATCATCTCCGCAAGATAAAAGGGAGCATGCATACAGTCACAACCCAAGAGGGTGTCTGGGGATATACTCATAATTCGGGGGGGGGGGGAGAAACAGATCATTTCATATATTATGTACTATCAAGTTTTTGATTCCTAGCAATCATATAGATTTTCTCCGTCTCCATCTCATAAATGGAAGACCAATATAGCAATAGCACTTAGACTTATATCAGGGGTCCCCAACTCCCAGTCTGTGGACCGGTACCAGTCCGTGGCATGCCAGCAACCGATCCGCACAAACAAGCAAAGCCCCATCCATGGGATGCAAGCAGCACACAAAACTACACATTCTTCAGTCCGTGGAAAAACCTTTTTCCATGGAACCAGTTCCTGGTGCCCAAAAGGTTGAAGTCCTCTGACTTATATACTGCTTCATAGTGCTTTGTAAGCGGTTTACAGAATCAGCATATTGCCCCCAACAATCTGAGTCCACATTTTACTAACCTCAGAAAAATGGAAGGCTGAGTCAACCTTGAGTCGTTCAGGACTGAACTCCTGGAGTGAGCAGTATGTTAGTCTGCAGTACTGCATTCTAAACATTGTGCCACCACGGCTCTTCCATACATACACCTTGCTTCTTACTGCTTTTTATTCTAATGATAGTGAACAAAATTTCAGTACTGCCAAATTCAGAAACTGCACAAATGCTTTTATCAATAGAGAAAGATTCTCAAGAATTACCGTAAATCCCTAGCTCAAAAGAAAATATTGCGAGTTGAACTACAACAAACAATGGCTCAATGCACTATAAGAGTCCAGTTTTAATGTTAGATTAGCTCTGGAAAAAACAATATCTAATCTCTACTCAGTACTATGAGCCATGGTACAGTCAACCCTCAGCCAATTTTCATCAAAACCTTGTTGCAAAACCAATAAGCAGAAAAAAATTGCAAATCACCTTGAAATCTTAAGAGATTAAATATATATTTAATTTTTTAAAAAAAGAAACATACATCAACTTTTTCAAGGATTATTAAGTTCTGAATAAAAAATTTCAGATGGCATTAAGTTTACAACTACACTGTTTGACCCATACATGCAAAGAAGCCTCTTTTATCACCATTCATTCGGGGTCTGCACACTTTTTTTCTTTGCAAGTTAGTCCATGAAATGAAATGGTATGATGTTCAATTATATATTCTGTACTCTATTTTCATATGACAAAGTTTTATATAATCTTCAATAAGCTTATCTTTGGGTTAATTCATATATGTATCAGAAATCCATACAATTATATTGCCTTAACACAGAAATACAGTTGTATATTCTTAAACTATAGTTGCCTACAAGTTTTCAGCAAAATAGGCTGCACTTCAGAAAATACTAAATTATAGTTAGAAAGCCAGTAAACAAATGTAGCTACAAAGATTTAAGAATCAGTATAAGAGGAACATGACATCACTGTGTAAGTAAAACAGGCATGTCAAACTCACATCACATGACATCACGCAATGTATCTAGACTTTTTCCTTATTGCCGGCAATGGGATGGGCGCGGTTTCAGTGGGCCGGCATTTTGACATGCCTGGTGTAAGATGTTTATCATACAATTCTAGGGCCTTTTTTGTTAAATATAAAATATCAGTCAGTACTATGGTAGAAATGCTGAGAAGACACGCTCCCTAAATAATAGATGCAGCAAATAGAAGCCCCAAGATTCTAAATCAGGAAATAGTGATAAATACTTTTGAAAGTTTTTAAAAGGGTATAAGGAATATGTTAGACATCATCCTTTTGAATTAATGGAGTTTGGAGGCTTTACAGAGTACAAATATAACCATATTGGCATATGATCAATACCTGGATAGAATACATGTTCACAGAGAACAAGAATAGAGGACTCTCACTGAAACAGTTTAAACCAACTTAGTATGGAAAATCAGGAATTCAGTGAATTCATGCCTGCTTACCCTTAGAAAGGATATAAAGTAAGAAACAGCAACAAAAGGAGACTTCTTTGGGTTAAGTTTGACTTGTGATGCTATGGGGATATGTTCGTGTGGCTTTCTTTACAACAGAATAAAAGGGGATTGCCATTATCATCTTTAAGGATGATTTTTTTAAAATTCCCCAGTCTACTCTATAGCCCTGGAGTTTCCTAGTGGTCTCTCATCCAAGTACTAATCAAGTCGAATTGGTTTTTTTTTGAGATCAGCTAGGTGCTGCCACCTGCTGTGGGCAAAACTTGGAAGCCTTTTCATATAAGTTCTATGGCTAACTTGAGAAACACTTAAATTTTTACAAGATCTGAAGGAAAGTAACACAAGTAGCTCTAATGATAAACTACAGCTGTTCCAGTAAGCTGAATACCGTAGTGCACTAGGGTAGGGTATGTTTCCCCTCATATTTATCGTTTCCTCTTATCATTTACAGTGTTTTGCACTTCTTGCACTCTGTATTTAATGTAATCCTAAACTAAAACAGTATAATAATTTTTTTTATAAACTTTGGAGAAATATTAAAATAGCAACTAATATATTCAGGTCAGAGAGTAAATGAGAACATCATTCTTAAATGTTATTTCAATTAGCCAATGCATTGTGTTGTGTTGGAGAGAAATATCCTTAAAAAAATAAATCAGCAACAGCCCCACCTATAAAGGAGGGAAAGCGAAAGACATGCCTGATTAAAAACTGCTTACCCCCAAATATAGGAACCTGGTGTCCTCCGGGTATTTTGAACAACAACTCCCACAATCCTTTGCTATCCGCTAGGCTAAGCGGGACCGATGGGAGATGAAGTCCAAAACATCTGGAGGGCATTTGATTGTCTTTCTCATCTTAGGTATGCTTGGGCTGAGTGCCGAGCCCATAGTTCGCCCCTCGTCGCTCAGCCCTGCTCTACAGGTTGCTTGCTCCGAGTAGCAGCAACCAAGCCGAGTGCAATCGTTTACTCAGATCGCTGAGGTGGGAATGCTTCGGAATGGAAAGTGCTCGTCTCAGACATGGCCTAGCCTCTTCAAACTTGGCCCTTTTATGACTTGTGGACTTCAACTCCCAGAATTCCTCAGCCAGCAAAGCTGGCTGAGGAATTCTGGGAGTTGAAGTCCACAAGTCATAAAAGGGCCAAGTTTGAAGACCCCTGGCCTAGCCCCAGCTTCCCGCGCCCTAGGTTCATGAGAAGTCTGCCTCATTTCCCGCAGGGAGCACTTTTCCCGAGCAGCGGCCCCACCCTTGCACGCCAGCAGTCGCCGCTTCCCCATCTCCAGCGCATCCCGGAGCCTCAGCGCCATGAAGCGGCAACCCCGGGGAAGCGGACGGACGCCCAAAAGGCCAGGAGTCTTTCGCCAGGATTCCTCTTCCAGAAAAAAAGCATTCGGCCTCATCAAGGCCTCCAATCCCAGAAGAAAAAAAAAAAGGCCAAACTGCCGGCGCAGAGGTCAGAGCCCGGCGATGCAAGGGCCCGACAAAGCAAAGGCGGCCCAGGGCTTCTGGGCTGTAGTCAGCGGGCAGAGGAACCCCTCGGCGCTTACCTGCATCGAGATGACCGGCTGACATGTCTGGGGTAAAAAAGGCAGCCGCTCCGCCCTCAAGCGCCCGGCTCCATAGCGGCCGCCGGGAGTGAGGGGAGAGAGCAATCGAACGCTCCGCTCAGCTCTCCCTGGACACTTCCGGCCGGGTTAAAAAAACTCACGCCCGAAAACCCGACATTCATCCCGTCCAACACGCACGCGCCTTGACAACATTCCCCGCTGCCGTACGAAAAGAAGTTCTTTCTACCCTCGACGCTCGCTCTCAACCGGAAGTACGTATGAGCGTGACATTTCCTTTGGAAGGCGCGGGGGGGGGGAGAGGGAGGGAGGGAGGGAGGGAGGAGATTTTGAAAGTTTGGCGTCGTGCGCCGCTCGCTTTGCTCGGCCCTCTTCCTTATTGATTGATTGATTGATTGATTGATTATATTTTTATACCGCCCTTCTCCCGAAGGACTCGGGGCGGTGTACAGGGCAATAAATACAGAAACAGGATACAAAAGTTAAAAGCGATTCAATAAACACCCAAGGTTAAAACAATAATTAAAACGTATTAAAACCCCAACCCTAACCCATCAGACCAGGTCAGATTGCTAGAATAGATCAGCGTTTCCCAACCTTAGGAACTTGAAGATGCGTGGACTTCAACTCCCAGAATTCCCCAGCCAGCTATGCTGGCTGGGGAATTCTGGGAGTTGAAGTCCACGCATCTTCAAGTTCCTAAGGTTGGGAAACGCTGAAATAGATAACGTTCCTCAGGATGTCGCATTTAAAGGAGCCGGATTTGTTTTGAGGCCTCGGGATGCCTACGGCTGCCGCTCCTAACTCTTCCCGCAGTCACGGACATTAAATTCCCAACCATGGAACCGTCTCATCCCGAGCAGGTTCCAGTGCTGACTATGGATAATGTAGACCTGCTGCCCAAAACAACTGGAGAGGGACAGGTTGGGGGGGGGGAAACGGACTGCATGGTGTGACTCTACTGTCACTCTTGTCATAGTTTACTGCAGTGTTGTTCAACCCCAGCAACGTTAAGATATGTGGACTTCAAATCCCAGAATTCCCTAACCTGCGATGGGAAATGACTCCTACTTACACAGAGAGGATTTTTATTGGAGGAAGAGAATGAAGTGATTGTCATGTCAATAAGAGGCTATGTTATCTGCTTTATTAAAGCAGGAAGTAACATGAGCTTGTTTCTCTACTTGTGAGGAACTGCAAGATGGCACCTCAACCAGTTGTGTTTCAAAGTAGTATCCCTTTTTACACTCTATGGTCTTTTCTAGATTCCTGGATGATTGTCTAATTTCAAATATTAAAAGTAAACTCTGCATGCCTGAGTATATGTGGATGTAACACTGATTCTATCACTTAGAGAGGGATATATTAGTCTTGTAAGATTTCCTCTTAATTCCTGGTTCATACTGTTTTATTCTCAAGGATTAATGGTAAGCCTTTGCTGTCTTATTTTCCAATAAGCCCTTGATGAGCTCTCTCCTTTCATGTATCTAAGATTATAAATCAATAGTATTTTTATTTGTAACACATAAGTATGCATCAGATCTTCATAAGCAAGTACTTCCCATTTTTCTTGATCATTTCTTGGATATAGTTTTTAATTCTGCAGTGAATTTTCCCTTTTATTTTTGTATTAACCAGTTCAGAATTTTTTGACAGGAAATTACAAATCTTGGTCAGTTAAAACATTGTCACTCTAGAAATTTCAAATCTGTGCCAGCTAAACCAAGCAAAATTGATTTAGTTTCATAAATCTTAAGCTAATTGTTACCTATTACTGCAATGTTTTGATATAAAATCATTAATCTTTTATGAACTAAAGTATAATTTATAAAAAAGCACTTATCTATCAGTGTTTGTAGCATAAAATCTGAAGATCGGGATACTTTAATAGCTATATGTGGTGGTTGTTGATTATTTAGAATTACAATGAGCCTCTGCAAGATTTTAACCAATGTTTGTTGTGCAAAATCAGAAGCCCGTATTTGTAGTATGAAAGCAAAAAATCTCTTTGACCTAAACCCGTATTTATTTATTTATTTATTTTATTTATTTAATTGTATTTATATACCGCCCTATTCCCTGAGGACTCAGGGCGGTTTACAGGGAATTAAAAATCCAAAATACAAAAATTAAGAACCAAATTAAAAAAAAATTAAATTAACCCTGTAGTCAGTTAAAAAAGAACCCCAAATTAAAAATTCCTCCTCAGTCTGGGCCCGAGAGCTCGAAGAGCCAGGTCTTCAGGCCCCGGCGGAATGATCGGAGGTCGGGGGCAGTCCTCAGCTCCACCGGCAGCTGGTTCCAGAGGGCAGGCGCTCCCACAGAGAAGGCCCTATCCCTGGGTGTCACCCGCCGGCAATCTCTCACCGGCGGAACCCTGAGCAGACCCTCCCTGTGGGAGCGCACTGGGCGAAGGGCGTTTGATGCCGGCAGCAGGTGTTCCCTCAAATAACCCGGACCCAGGCCATGTAGGGCTTTATAGGTGATAACCAGCACCTTGAATTTCACCCGGAGGGCAACCGGAAGCCAATGCAGCTCGCGGAGTAGAGGTGTTACATGGGAGTATCGGGAAACCCCCATTACAACTCGCGCGGCCGCATTCTGCACCAGTTGAAGCCTCCGAGTGGTCTTCAAGGGCAGCCCCATGTAGAGAGCGTTACAGTAGTCCAAACGGGAGGTCACAAGCGCATGAGTGACTGTGCGTAGGGCGTCTCGGTCCAAATAGGGACGCAACTGGCGCACCAGGCGAACCTGTGCAAAAGCCCCCCTGGTCACGGCTCCTATATGATCTTCAAAATTGAGCCGTGAATCCAGGAGGACGCCTAAGTTGCGAGCCCTATCAACGGGGGGCAACACCTCACCCCCCATCGTTAGAGGTGGAATAACATGGTTAACCCGAGACGCCAATATGCAGAGCCACTCAGTCTTGGCGGGATTGAGACGAAGCCTGTTTCTCCCCATCCAGACCTGAACCGCCTCCAGGCACCGGGACATCACGGAGAGGGCATCACTGGGTTGGTTTGGGGTGGAAAGAAAAAGTTGGGTATCATCAGCGTACTGGTGATACCCCACCCCAAAACCACGAATGATCTCACCCAGCGGCTTCATGTAGATGTTGAACAGGAGAGGCGAGAGAACCGACCCCTGAGGAACTCCACAAACGAGAGACCTCGGGGCGGATCTCTGCCCTCCTGTCAACACCGACTGCGAGCGGCCCTGGAGGTAGGAGGAGAACCACCGTAAAACGGTGCCTCCCACTCCCAACCCCCTGAGACGTCGCAGCAGGATACCATGGTCGATGGTATCAAAAGCCGCTGAGAGATCTAATAGGACCAGGACAGAGGAGCAGCCCCTGTCCCTAGCCCTCCAGAGATCATTCACCAGTGCGACCAATGCCGTCTCCGTGCTGTGTCCGGGCCTGAAGCCCGATTGGTACGGGTCCAGATAATCAGTTTCCTCCAGGAACATAGGGAGCTGATGCGCCACCACACTCTCAACAACCTTCGCCAGAAAGCGAAGGTTGGAGACTGGACGATAGTTGTTTAAAACAGCCGGGTCCAAAGCAGGCTTCTTGAGGAGGGGTCTCACCACCGCCTCCTTCAGGGTGGCAGGGAAGACACCCTCCTTCAAAGAAGCAGTTATTACTGCATGGAACCAGCCTCGTGTTCCCTCCCGAGCCGCATAAGCTAGCCAGGAGGGGCACGGATCCAACAAACAGGTGGTGGAGCTCAGTCTCCCCATGATCCTGTCCACATCATCAGGGGAAACAGGGTCGAACTCAGTCCAGATAACATGCTCAAGACCGCCTGATTCCTCCACATCAGACTCTGCCCAGTCAGAGTCCAGGCCGGTCCGGATCCGAGCGATTTTGTCCGCCAGATGATGACTAAACTCCTCGGCTCGTCCCTGCAAGGGATCCTCTCTCACCTCCTGACTAAGGAGGGAGCGAGTCACCCTAAACAGGGCGGCCGGGCGATTATCTGCGGATGCGACAAGGGCGGCAAAGTAGTTAGACTTCGCCGTCCTTATCGCCGCAAGATAAGACCTTATAAAGGTTCTTAACTGCAATCGGTCGGATTCGGATCGGCTGGATCTCCAACCGCTCTCTAGACCTCGTCTCCGACGCTTCATCTCCCGGAGCTCCACAGAGAACCATGGGGCCCAACGGGATCTGCGCCGAATCAGAGGTCGCATGGGTACAACGCAGTCGAGTGCCCTGGTGGCAGCCGTTTCCCAGGCCTCCACCAGAGCATCAACTGGGCTGTGGGTAAGGGTGATAGGTATCGGCCCAAGCGCCCTCTGGAACCGGTCCGGGTCCATTAGGCGCCTGGGGCGGAACCACCTGGTCGGTTCCGCCGCCCAGCGGCGGGGGATGGCATGACGGAAAACCAGCCTCAGGAGGTAATGATCTGACCATGACAGAGGGGTGATAGATGGAAAACCCCCTCCCAGATCATCCAACCACTGTCCAGACAGGAATTCTGGGAGTTGAAGTCCACAAGTCATAAAAGGGCTTGTGGACTTAAATGCGGTATTAAATTCATCAGTACAAATTATATGACTTTTCTCTCTCCCCCTTTCCAGCAAACATACAAATCAGTCATTTTCTGGCCATTTGCAGTAGGCAGAAAGGGCAAGGAAGCATTGTTCCCAGAGCCTAACATTATAAAGCACTGCCCATTTCTCCAAATTTGAACCATTGCCAAACCTTGGTGCTACTTAATTCCTGGATATATGAGGTAGTTTTTCCTTCCAACCCATTTAATTTTTAAAGAATTATACACATTTTTACGAATATAATAAGCTCTATATTGTGGCCTGTCTACCATGAAAGGCAACTGTTAGGTTCAGACAGACGAATGACTCAGTGAGGTTTAACAGTAAAACATTTATTAATACACATATGTCAACTGTCAACTGTCAGAATGATGCCGGCTTATATACTCGGACCGTTAGAATTGTAACCAATCCACCGCCCGGAATTACCCGCCGTTTTAACATTTAACCAATGATTGCAACCGAGCTTCCCACTTCAGAGAAACCCATTTACAACTAATTTACAGACACAACACCCCTTCCCCCCCAGTTGATGTTACTTGTTGACGTAATCTCTCAAGTATTTAGGTGGCTTATGGACCCTAGTTGGGTATCTATTGGACTTGCAACCTGCATCAATGTTAGCAGACTGGCTGCTAGTTAAGGGCCCAGAATTTTGGTTTACTGGTTCTGTAACTGATTGCTGTTGCTGATGTGGCTGTTGTAGTTGTTGTTGATCTTGCTGTTGTAGTTGCACAGGTACTGTTGGCCTGTCCATGCCCAACTCCCAATCAAATTGGCTATGCTGAGGAGTTTCTCCAGCTAACCAGGGATGAGCTTCCACTTCCCCCCCACTATCAAACGAATCATGTTGGTTGACCCAAGGTGCAATATCACCCCTCTGTTCCATTTGACCTCCATTGAATGACACACTTTCGGGAACTCTCTTCCTTAGTTGATCAATATGTCTTTTGCTTACTCTATTCCCTTCCCCCTCAATGGTGTAAGACAACGGCCCCAATAAGTCAGTGACTACCCCAGGTACCCATTTGTCCCCAGGCCCATAGTTCCTGGCCCAAACTAAGTCTCCAATGTTGAAGGACCTGTTTGGAATGTCCGGTTCTGCACTTGAGGGTAGTCTGTCAGGGTGTAACCTGTCCAATTTAGTAGTTAGCCGTTTGCCCCACCTCATTTCTGCAGGACTTTTCCCAGTAGCCATGCAAGGGGTTGTGTGTTGAGTCAGCAAGAAGTCTGCAAGTCTTTGGTGCCAGTCGCCACGGATGATGCGCTTCAAGGCGTCTTTAGTTGTTCTCACGTTGCGTTCAGCCAAACCGTTGGTGGAAGGGTGAAAGGGTGCTGATGTTGCATGTCTAATCGAGTTGGCCTCGAGGAAACCCTGAAATTCAGCAGAGGTGAATTGGGGCCCATTATCAGATACAATCACATCAGGTAACCCGTGAGTGGCAAAGAGGCCCCTTAAAACCTGTATTGTTCTATTAGATGACATAGAAGTAACAGGCACAACTTCCAACCACCGGGAGAAACTGTCCACCACAACTAGGAAAGTTAGACCTTGAAATGGCCCCGCAAAGTCAATGTGAATCCTAGACCATGGATTCCTGGCCATTTCCCACTTATGCGTGTGAACATGTGCCTGCTCAGGCCTAGAGCGCTGGCACTGATAACACCCAGAAACACACTCTTCTATAGCCTTGTCTAACCCCGGCCACCACAAATGGCTTCTGGCTAACGCCTTCATCCGGACAATCCCAGGGTGACCCTCATGTAATTCAGCTATAACCGTATTCCTGTGAAGTTCAGGAATGACAACTCGGTTACCCCATAAAATACAACCTAAATGGGATGATAATTCATCCTTCCTCCTAAAATAAGCAGTGTATTTAGGGTCCGGGTTGTTATGTGGCCATCCCCCAAGTACCCAGGTCATAATTTTATTAAGAATAGGGTCTTTATTAGTGGCCACAGCTATTTCTTTAGCTGTTAAGGGGCAATCAGGTATTTCCTGCAATGACATAATTTGTCCTACAGGTGCAGGGTCACCATCAGTGTTATTTAAAGGTAGTCTGCTAAGAGCATCCGCATGACCCATTTCCTTACCAGGACGATGTTGCAAGGAAAATGAATATGCAGAGAGGAAAATTGACCACCGTAGCATCCTGGGAGACATTATTTGGGGTGTCTGTTTATCGGTTGTAAACAGTCCCAATAAAGGTTTGTGGTCAGTGAATATAGTAAAGTTCCTACCATAAAGGTAATCATGGAACTTTTTTACTCCTGCCACGATAGCTAATGCTTCCCTATCAATCTGAGCATAGTTCCGTTCCGCCTTAGTGAGCGTCCTTGAATAGTATGCTATTGGTTTTTGAATGCCCTGACTGTCCATGTGGCTTATGACAGCTCCCACACCATAAGGTGAAGCATCACAAGCTAGATAGATTGGTTTGTTCTCAATAAAATGAGTAACTGTGGACTGGCTAGAAAGAATGTCTTTTAAAGTTTGAAAGCTGATTCTATGTTTTTCTTGCCACTGCCATGGAGTTTTTTTATCTAATAGTCTGTGCAATGGTTCCGCGATGGCAGCTTTATGTGGCAAGAATGTGTGATAGAAATTGACTAATCCTAAAAAGGCTTGTAATTCAGCCTTATTTTTTGGTTCAGGAGCCAATTTAATTGCTTTAATTTTTTCAGCTGTAGGGTGGATTCCTTTTTCATCTATTCTAAATTCTAAAAATTCAGTGGATTTAACTCCAATACAGCATTTTTCCCTTTTTAATTTAAGTCCAGCCTCCCTAAATCTTCCCAATACCTGTTCCAGACGCTCAGCTAAGATTTCTTTATTTCTTCCAGCTATTAGAACATCATCAAAGTAAGGGCATACACCAGGTATGCCCTTTAAAGTCCTCTCCATCACCTCCTGGAAGATGCCTGGAGCTGCTGCAATACCAAATTGCAGCCTGTGGACTTGGAACGCCCCCTTGTGGGTGACAATAGTTTGAGCTTCAGCAGCTTCCCTGGAAACAGTAAGTTGCAAATACGCCTGCGCCAAGTCGAGCTTGGCAAATATGGCGCCGTCCTGGATCGTGGCGAGGACCTGTTTCACCGTCGGGACCGGGTAAGCATGTTTTTTCATTCCAAGGTTCAGGGTGGCTTTATAATCAGCACAAATCCTCACATCCCCATTAGGTTTAAGGGGTGTGACGATTGGTGTTTCCCACAAGCCACCCTCGACCGGTTCTAATACGCCTTGGCCTACAAGCTTGTCGAGCTCGGCCTCGATTTTTTGCTTGAGGGCGAAAGGCACCCGGCGGGCCTTAAGCCTAATAGGTTTAACGGTTGGGTCTAAATTAAAATTAATTGGGCGCCCTTTATACTTCCCTAAAGACCCATCAAATACGTCTGCGAATTCATCGCAGACAGATTTGAGGGTCTTATTATTATTAATGGTATTTATTCCCCCAACCCAAATTCCCAGGGCTGGAAACCAATTGAGACCAATTAAACTAGTTCTATGGCCTTCTGTGACTAATAAGTCTAAGAAGCCATTAAACCCTTTATAATTAACTTTAAGGGTGACCTTTCCTTTAATAGTTATCGGGGTTTTTTGGAAATCGGCCAATTGAATTTTAGTTGGGCTAAGAGGAATTTTCCGGCCACTTTTAAATTCAATATATTTAAGGGTCTCATTAGAAATTATCGATACTGAGGCCCCAGAATCGACTTCCATTTTGCAAGGGATTCCTTGCAGGTGGACTAAAATTTTTAATTTAGGTTTTAGAATATGGTTTACCCTTATCTTTTTTAATTGATTAATTCGCGCCTCCTCCCCGCGGTTGGGAAAACGTGCCACAGGTCTCGGGGTCTCGTTGCCACTATGGTAGGGGGTTACCTTACCTTCGGCCCACACATCGATTTCGTGCACCCGATTGTCGCGCGGCCGTCCCCGGCAAATGGCCTGAATGTGGCCGGTCTTTCCGCACAGTCTGCATTTAGCAGAGCGGAATCTGCATGTTGACCGGGGGTGGTTGCCCCCACAGCTTCCACATCTGGTGTCGCCGTCGCGCAGTCTGGTCGTATTGTCTCTCGGTTGTCGTTGTGGTGCATTTTGTTGAAATCGGCGACCCGGTTCTGATCCTTCGCTGCGAAAAGGTTTTGCCGCCATTTTTCCGAACCGTCGGGTGACTTCGGCTATGTCGGCTTCCCATTGTTGATCCACCTCCCCGCTATCCACATGGCTTCCTTGATTAATTTCGGCTGGAACAGCCATGCTATTGCGGGGGGGGGGGTCACGACTTCCCGTAGATTCATAAGTTAAAAGTTCATCAAGGACTTCTTGTAGGTCGCCGGTGGGCTTAGCGATGATTCGATTTTGTAACTGTTCATCTCGCAAACCCAGCACCACTCTATCCCGAATCCTAATTTCAAGATTGTCATATTTACATCGTAATGCTGCTTCTCGGACTGCAGCAATGAATTGTTGGATTGACTCTCCCGGTTTCTGATTGCGTTTTTCAAAAATGCGCCGCCAAAAGAGTTCTGATCTTTTCGGCGTAAAATGTACTTTTAATTTGGCCAGTAAATCAGCGTACGGAACGCTTGATACTGGCAACGGCTGACAGAGTCCCACGGCAACCCGGTACACGGGTGTGCCACTGATTGTTAATAAGGCAGCCGCCTTCTTACGGTCATCGGTTACGCCGTTCACGAGCAAAAAAGCTTCGACCTGTCCAACATATTCTTCCCAGTCTTCTGGGTAGTTTGGATCAAATTCTTTTAAAGAGCCAAGTTGCGCCATTCGGAGGTTTGTTGATTCCGCCGCGGCCGCTTTCGGTTGACTGAGTATTTGTTTGAATTTACCGCCTTGCACTCAGCTGATTGTCGCCGATCCTTCACTAGTCCGCCGTCGATCCCATCCTCGTCGCCACTTGTTAGGTTCAGACAGACGAATGACTCAGTGAGGTTTAACAGTAAAACGTTTATTAATACACATATGTCAACTGTCAACTGTCAGAATGATGCCGGCTTATATACTCGGACCGTTAGAATTGTAACCAATCCACCGCCCGGAATTACCCGCCGTTTTAACATTTAACCAATGATTGCAACCGAGCTTCCCACTTCAGAGAAACCCATTTACAACTAATTTACAGACACAACAGCAACCAAAGTGGTGAAGTCAGCACTGCTTAATTTAATACCCTCTAGATATATTGGGATGGCAGTTTCAAGAATTCCAGGCTGTGTAACTGTTCAAAGCATTTGGGGGAAGCTAAGCTAGAAAAGCTGTGTTAGCTAAAAGAAAACATCTTAAGATACCAGGGAAACATGAGTATATTGGTATACTCCTGTGAGTCAAGCTCAGCTCTTGGTGACACATTCCTTCCTGTGGTAACAGTATGGAATTGGTTTACTATTGCCTTCTTATTATATGTTGCAGGTAGTGAATAATTCCTAATTAGAAAGAGGTGGGGATGGAGTGTTAAACTAATTTGGATACCCATATTAAGACCTCTGAAGACCAACATGAAAAAAATGATACATTTTCTGTTCATAAATGTTATACAGGTAGTCCTCAACTTTCAACGGTTCATTTAGTGATCATTCAAAGTTACAACAATATTGAGAAATGTGACTTGTGACTGTTTTTCAGACTTAAGATTGTTGAAGCATCCCCACAATCATGTGATCAAAACTCAAATGCTTGGCAACTGACTCATATTTATGATGGTTGCAATGTCCCAGGGACATGTGATCACCTGTTGTGATCTTCTGACAAGCAAAGTCAATAGGGAAGCCAGATTCACTTAACAACTGTGTTAACTAACTTAACAACTGCAGTGATTCACTTAACAACCATGGCAAGAAAGGTAATAAAATGGGGTAAAATTCACTTAACAAATGTCTTGCTTAGCAACAGAAATTTTGGATTCAATTATGGTCCTAAGTCAAGGACTACCTGAATAACAAAAGTGCACATGAAAGTGTACATGTGTTTTATAACTGTGAAACTTGATTATGCCTAATGACTTCTGATGTACACTAAGATACAACTTTCACCTTACCCAGTATCTTCCTTGTGCTGTGATTTTATAATTTGCATCTTACTATTTAATTCAGAAGTGGACAATTTAATAATTTAGAATACTGAAGGCTGAAAAAATAAAAGCAGTGATTATATGCCATGTTTTTGATTTCTAGCAATCACAGACTTTCTTCATGAAAAAAAACTGTAGAATCCTATACAATCTAAAATCTCTATAAAACTTTGATGGAAAAGTACCATATTCAAATTTGGGTAGGTTACAGCTGTATGTTAGAACAATTACCAGGTACTTGGTCACAGAATTATGCTAGACTCCCAAGTTTAAAAAAAAATCCTGAGAAAGTGATAAATTTAAACAAGATCATAAAAGGATAAGGATATTTCTCTGACAAAAATGCTCAGAATATCTAAGCAATAGCCTTTTAAGCGATAATTTTGAAAATGCAAGCTAACTATTGTGGAACAACAATAGAATGAAGGGAAACGCTTTCAAATTTAGAGATAGATACCAAGAATACCATGTATTAGAAAAAGAATAATTTGTTTGGAGGAAATTAAAATTGACTGCTTATTTGATGTGAACAGTAAGCAGACATTTGGATATATAATCAAAGAAGACAAGTCTAGAAAGTAGTAATAGTATTTACATATTTGGTCAATAACTAGCAAATCATTGCCCTAGAAAAAGATTGGCAAGTTTGAAAGAAGTAAATAAACAGGTGAAACACAGGAAAGGTTAGAGAGATTACTAGATTATCCTTTAAAGAACTGAAGATTTTCCTGGGAAACTGGTTGATGAAAGCATTTGTCTGCTTAGATACCAGAGGTTGGTCCAACCTGATGGCTGCATGGATATTTGCTTAAAACATAAAAGTAGAACAATATAGAAGTGCTGAATTTATAATAAATGTACACTGTTAATTTTGCAAAAGAAAAATTATGGCATTGCTTTTCAAATTACCACCCTTTCCATGCTTTCTCAAATGCTAGACTATTTTAGCTTTTTCCTGAATCAGTACCTTTTTAGGGAATTTATACTAAAATTCACTTTCCCCCACATAGCATTCATTTATCTACAAATCTATAGATTATGTGTGAGAAAATAAGCAGACACTTAGCACTGCTAATCTCTCAAATACCATTAATTTCCAAAACAGGCAGCTTGCTGAAATCCAATCTGTCATCATAGCCACAATACAGTTAACCACACAAACTGTTTATTTCCAGCTGACATGTAATTGGTAATGATTTCAGACATCAAAAGCCTTTGAAGCATAGTACTTGGGCAGGATTTTTCAAACTTTTTCAGGTCATTCAAATCAAAAATGCTTTAAAACTTATTTTGTTGAAATATGACAAATGTCAGATTTGTTATATGTAGATTGAATACGAAGTACAGTCATGCTTCCAAAGTTATATGCTGCCAGCAGATGGCAATAGTGATGCATTAAAAAAAACCTGGTGTGTTCCTTAGCTTCTTTCACTTAAGTTGGGAAGAAACTATTGTAGAAAAAAGATTGCATTATTTTGTGAAATGGAAGTCTGCAGTAAGTTTTGAGCAATGTGCTTTAAGCATTGTGCCCTGATTGAATTTTGACTGTCAAAAGAGTCCTTCCAATTGAAATTTGCTGCTGAATCATGTTGTTTCTCTAATTACTATGTTGATGTTAAGAACTGTGCATTGCTAGGTCAAAAAATGGAAAGATGGTGGACCTGGAAGAGCTTGTTTATGTGATCAAGAATGAAGTGAACAACCTGTGACAGTAACGGACAAGTTTCACATCAGAAAGGTTGATGAACAGATTAAGTGACAGATCACTTAAAGAGAAACTGCTGTCAAGCTTGGCATTTCACTGGTAGATAGGAGTTACATTACTGATATTCAATATTGAAATATTTGTGCAAGATATGTTCCTTGCATGCCAGCAGCAGATGTACCAAATGGTATTAATTACGTAGAGGGGAAAATTCGGATAATAAAAGAATTCATTTCAAGAATTATTGTCTTTTTTAAATTTATTATATCATTTAAAGTTATAGAGATAGAGGATTATTTTTAATTGAACCCTAATAAATTTGGCCCTGTTTAGCATTTTTGAATCACCCAAGGTGAGTCAGGTGCAATACTGTAAATAATTTTAAAGTAAATTTATTCACATAGATTTATACACATTTACATAGATTTGTACATATTTACATAGATTTAAAGAACACCCAATTCTGGACTTTTTACATAAAGTCAGAAAAATAAAAGAACAGACTATATGGACCTTTGGGGGATATTATTTCAGGGTGTAAGAACCATGTCCAAGAAGAAGCTACACTAATGTTGATAAAAAAAGCACGATGCCAGCTCAGTACTGTGTCCTGGCTTGCAACCCAACAAGAATAGATCCAGATCATCTATTTCCTTCAGGATACTCTGGAACTGTTACATTACAATTTTTTCAACAATCGTCCCTAAAAAGAAAGGTTGGAGACTGCACAACAATTGTTCAGAATGATGGCTTCTTAAGGAGGGAACATGCTATTATGTCCTTCAGAGTCACAGGAACCACCCCATTTCTCAAAGAAGCTAATGGATTCAACCACAAGTCACCTCCCTAGTAGTTTTAACCACCCAGCAAGGGCCTAGCTTTAACAATTTCCCAACTTGCAATCTGAAAGACCTGTCCAGTTAATCAGCATAAAAATTAAAAAGAGCAAGCATAAATATTCCTTATTCTACTTAAATTATATACCTCTTTCAAGTGATATTTTATTAGTTTTACCAGTTTTAGTAGTAATCCATAGCATACAAGATATAGTTTTTATAATTGTTTCCCACTACCTATATGTTATCTTTCTCTTTTCCAATAGGCAATTAGATTCATTAGGTTGGATTAGCAAACTGGGTTACAGTATTGTAGAGAGAAGTACTCTTCACTTTGGCCATATCTGAGAAAGTTTGTTTTCAGGAAGACGAAATTGATATTAAAAAATTCATAGTTGTTTAAATTTAGTTTAACTGTACAGAAAACAAACCAATTATAAAACTTGTACAAAATTAATTCAGTTCTAATCTTATTTTTTATATTCCGAAAGATGCTAAGACAGACTGTAAAGAAATATGTCTGACCTGGGGACTTGATGGCACAGTGGCATAATGACGCTGAAACTGCTGGCTAGAAATGGTCTGCACTCCAGCAGTTTGAGCCTAGCTCCAGAGACAGCGTGAGCTCCTGTCACTCATTCCCTAGCTCCTGCCCACCCAGCAGTTTCAAAGCAAGCAATACTGCAAGTAGATAAATGGGTGCCACTTTGGTGGGGAAAATCTTACTGTGTTCATGTGTGTGCAGAGAGCTGAAGCTGGTGCTGGGCTTGGCCGAACACAAGGCAACGTAACATGAACTGAGGTGAGACTGGCGGTGAGACTGGCGGAGCAGCCAGCAAGCTGAGCTCTGCTAGTCAGCTGGTGTAAGCTAGTTTGTTCCCTTTGGTGTATCAAGGATAGGCATGCCAGTGTTGAACAGAAGGAACTAGCTGTCAGGATTGCATTGTCTAGCATTTATAGATTTCCCTGACATTGTATACCAGGCATGTCAAACTCGCAACATCACGCGACGTATCGGAACTTTTTCCCATTGCCAAAAATGGGATGGGCGCGGTTTCTCTGTGATGCTCTGGCCTGTAGGCTGGCAGTTTGACACCCCTGTTGTATACCATACACTAAATAAATAAATGTCTGACCTTTCTTCTATTACTTTGCAGACATGAATCATCCTACAATTTGACATACCTTCAGCTCTCAGACTGTGTATTTAGAATGCATTTAAATAAACTGCCACATGAATTAATTACTAGTTAGCAGGCAGCAGATCTATTATGACTGTAAAAAAATAAGCTATAACTGAAAACAAGCTGTACTATCTGTAAGTGGTCTCCTTTAAATTAAATTAGTTTCTAAGTCTACAAATCTATAGATTCCCACAATATCATTTAAAAATAAATTTATAATTTCAGAAGTCAATTTTAAACATTTATGTTAAAATGTACAGTGTACATAATGCTCTTAATAAGAGTAGTACAATGCATTTCTTACCAAGTTACAATTTATTAGACAACTGAAACCACAACTGACTTCAAAACCATAATATTTACTCAGTGTATATTTTTGTCTTCTAGGGCTATTTGACTTTTTAGTGGGCTTTCCCATCCTTGTCAATTATTGCAAGCAAATGTGGTCAGAAGCTTCAATTTGCTCAGTATGTGGACAGGTTAATATCATATCTGGCTATGAATTAAAGAATTTCACTGTAGTTAATTCATTAGGTTAATTTAATAGAAAGTATTTAGATCTGGGAGGGGCCAGTTTGTTTCGTTGGTATTGTTGTTAGTTGCAAAGTCGTGTCTGACCCAGTGGCGTAGCGTGGGGGGTGCAGGGGGGGCCGGCCGCACCGGGCGCAACATCTGGGGGGGCGCCCATTAAACTCGCCGGAGGGGGACGATTCCGCTTCGCCGAGGGTCGGAGGAGCGAGTGAGTGAGTGAGCGAGCGGGCGGAGCGTAGAAAGCAACCGCATTCGCTGCGCCCAGCCAGAGCGGGATTCCGTCCTCTCGCGGCTGCGGATCGCCTCCTTTCTCGGGTGGGGGTGGGGAGGCTTGGCGGTGTCTTGCCTCCCTCTCTTTCTCCCGCCGCGGCTCTCCTCCGCTTGGCTCTCAACCTGCAAGCCCGGCCCCCCCGACCCAGCTCCCACCCCGTCTCCTCCTTTCCCAGAGGTAAAGGTAACAACTGCAGCTGCCGCACCTGCTGCTGCTGCTGCTCCTCCTCCTGCCGTATTGACTCTCTGCGGCCACTCGGTTCCCCCTGCAGGAGGCGATCGGGACCGCCCCCCCGACACACGTCGCCAGCAGCGAGAGTTTCCAGCCAGGCCGGCGAATCTTTGGGGCGAGGTGCCAAAGAGAAGGAGGCGGCTTGGCTTGGATAAACAGCGTCTGGGCAGAAAATAGGTCGGGCGCCGCAGCAAGTATGAATTCCTGGGGTACAGCCTAAGCAGGCAAAGCTGCAGGGTGGGTTGGTTGGCTTTTCCGGCTTTGGAATAACCTTGGGAAGCTGAGGCATTGTAAGTTGGAAGTCATTGTTTGTCGCCTAACATGTTGGGTCAACCCCACGCCACATGCTAAGCCATAAACCGTGGTTGGTATCCAGGGTTTAGGACAAGATGGAGAAAACTAGCCAATTGTGGGATCATAAATCTTGATGAAGCCCATCATCGCTCCATGTGATGTATGCACTCAATCTACAAACGTACGGTAGTCCAAGCCTATTCACATCTGTTGTAAGGTCATTCTCTTGTGGGGTTTATCCTGACGTCCACTAAGAGTGGAACAAACATGCCCCATTAACCATTTTCAACGCCATGTCCTCTCTTTGTCTCATCCTAAATCACAGCTGAGGCACCTTAAAGTTGCCTTGTTTCAGTTTTAAACTAGCATTTTCCCTCTTCTCCAGAGACCCTTTTTTGCCTTGAACCTAACTCAGGGGTAGGCAACCTTGGCTCTTTTATGACTCATGGACTTCAACTCCCAGAATTCCTGAGCTAGTGGAAGAGACTCGAATGCTAAAATCCACAGGTTAGGGGGCGCAAATTACTTGCCTTGCCCCGGGTGCTGACAACCCACGCTACGCCACTGGTCTGACCCATCAAGACCCCATGGACAAGGTTCCTCCAGGCC
The DNA here is from genome assembly GCF_964194415.1 of Vipera berus. Classification (NCBI taxonomy): domain Eukaryota; kingdom Metazoa; phylum Chordata; class Lepidosauria; order Squamata; family Viperidae; genus Vipera; species Vipera berus. The sequence goes on from NC_138204.1 coordinate 33,849,427, forward strand.
TTCCTGTCCTCTACCATCTTCTGGAGTCCATTTCAGCTCACTGAAGCCTACTGCTTCAGTGACTCCATCCAGCCACCTCATTCTCTGTCGTCCCCTTCTTCTCTTGCCCTCAATCTTTCCCAGCATTAGGCTCTTCTCCAGTGAGTCCTTCCTTCTCATTAGATGGCCAAAGTATTTGAGTTTTAGCTTCAGGATCTGGCCTTCTAAAGAGCAGTCAGGGTTGATCTCCTCTAGGACTGACCGGTTTGATCGCCTTGCAGTCCAAGGGACTCGCAGGAGTCTTCTCCAGCACCAGAGTTCAAAGGCCTCAATTCTTTGAACAGCATAAAATAAAAACAAAAACCTCTTCCTGCCCTGTTCCGAGGACCAATTCTCCTTCCTCCCAAGCCCGCCCTTTCTTCTGTTGTCTTACAAGACTGACCAAGCACTGCGGTTGCGCGCCAGCAGAGAGACGCGCAGTGAGGCGCAGGGCGCCTGCGCAGTTCTCTCTCTCTCTCTCTCTCTCTCTCTCTCTCTCTCTCTCTCTCTCTGTTTTTTTTCCACGCGTGCTGCTGTTGCTGCTGGTGGAGGCTGTACTTCGTCTGCGTGGTGTCTCCCTGAACCACGTCCCGGGTTGCGTCGTAAGAGTCGCTGTGGGTTGGGAGCTCTTGTTCCCTTTCTTCGGGCTGACCTGTCCGTCCTTCCTTCCTGGCCCGGCGTGTCTTGGTGTTTGAACTCCTTCGGGGAAGACGAGAGGTAAAAACATCATCTCGCCATGGAGGACTTCCGCGCGAGCGCTGGGAATATTCCGGTATATTAGCTCTCCCCAATCGAGCCCTTAATCCGTAATAATCAGGGCGGCCATCTGGAAGACAACTCGATTGGGGAGGGTACTGCCGTCCCTTCGCGTGGCCTGGATGTTTCCGCCTCCTCCTCCCCCCCCCCTTTCCTCCTGTTAGGTACTTCCAGGCCCCCTCGGAGGGAAATCCTTAATACCTTGCAGGTACATGCTTCTCTGGAGTCCTTGGGGCACTCTGAGCTTGGTTGTTTTGCCCATGTTTTATTACCCGACCAGATAAAGATAGTCTGTTCTTGCAGCACAGGCTTCTCTGCCCTTCGGTGGGATGGAGAAGGGGGTGGGGATTCAATGCAGAAGGAAAGGAGAAAGGACACCTAACGATTGTCGATATCCGGCCATTGAATGAAGCTCAGGGCAAATGCCGTCGTACGTAGTAGCCACGCTCTCTTTGTAAAAGGTTTGGAAAGAAAAAGCACAGGCTCCCCTCTTCTGCCCGCTTTACCTTGTGCGTGTAAAGGGAGTCCGACTGAAGACTGTTTTGGGGAAAAGCGGGATTTTAACATTGAGAGAAAAAAATGTTGAACTCGCATCAAAACGTTTCAGACAGTCTCGGAAGGTCTCAGTAAGTGTTTCCCAACCTTAGGAACTTGAAGATGCGTGGACTTCAACTCCCAGAATTCCCCAGCCGGCTGGGGAATTCTGGGAGTTGAAGTCCACGCATCTTCAAGTTCCTAAGGTTGGGAAACGCTGAACTGTCTGCTGCTATACGTTTTAACGCGTTACAGTTCTTAACTGAAATATTTGTAATCTTTCTCACAACCTACCTGCATCCTTTGTCTTCCTTTGCCTTTAAGCCACGCCACATCTGATGAAGTGTGCTGCAGTTTACAAAAGCTTGTGCCTTTTAATCAAATGCGTTAATGGGGAAAGGTGCTATCTTCTGTTGTTGTTGTTGTTTTTGCCACCATAGACTAACGCTGCTCTCCTCTTGCAGTGGAGGCAATAACTGAGGGTAATAAATCTTTTCAAGGCTGAAAAGTCCTAAAACTGGTGGGATATCTGTGTAAACATGTATTAGGACAGATTTCAGATTCTCCTAGTATGACATTCTTGTAGCAAAACGTTGTTTGTGCTAAAGATCTTCCACTCTTCATCTTTTCTAATGTTTAATGCATGCCTTTGTTGAGAAAGAAATGTAGGTAAAGCTACTAAGAAAAATAAGAATTATTGCATTTGCAGGCACTCGTGTGAGAGTTAATGAATAGCCACATTAGATTTTTCTCTTGGGAGTCAGTTCTTAGTCTCAAGTGATTTACAGCTCAAATATAGTTGCATTTCTTATTTGACTTGGATTTACCTGGTTTGTTTCAGAAACAATTCTCGTGATCTTTTGTTTGTGATTGGAAGCTCTGTTTTCAGTTAATATTTTACATCTGAATCATCCCTGCTTCCCCCCCCCCCCTCCAAATGTTAGTGGGATTTGCCTTCTTTGCTTTTTATGTTAGCCTCTTTTTTCTTATGTGTTTTAATAAAGGGACAAATATTCTGTTCTTTTTCTAAAATGTGGAAGGGGATTCTTGTCAGTGTTTATAAAAGGCCCATTACCTTTCCTCATAATCTGTTGACCAGCAACATTGAATGCAGTATGTTTTTATAGTATAGCCAATATTTTTGAAATTGTTTACTGAGGATTTTTTTATGCAACAGAAGAAATTGCTGGAAGGTTAAAATTAAGTGCACAGTTTGTTTATGATATTGCACCAATTAACAGTCTTACAAGGTAATTTGGTAAATTAATATTCAGATCACAGAAGATTAAAAGTCTTTACACTGTGCTGATTAGGCCACCTTTGGAGGGCTGTGTCCAATAATGGATGTAACATTGTAGATACCCTTGAACTATGTCATTCATTGTGGATGACAAACCGGAGCACGTCCAGATGAAAGTAATCATGATTAAGAGTTTTGAGAAGTAACTCATTTAAGAATCTGTTGAAAGAGTATGTATTTAGTTTGATAAAGATCAAATGAAAAAATGTCTCTACATGTCAAACTCTGATGCAGAAATGGCCTGAGATTTGTTATATGGGGCATTAAATAGTAGGATTAGAAACAGTCCACTGAAGCATCCAGATTTCAGCTAAATATTAGAAAATTCTGAAGGAGCTTTTGGAAGGGATGCAGACAACCCTCCCCACGTTTAAGATCATGATTGCAGTCAAAGAGTATTTATTAAATTTGCCCATCTCAATGCAAGGTGACTGGATAAAAAGTGTGCTGAATCTACAACCCAGGATAATTTTCATTCATCCAACCTAATTCTAGACAGGTGGTATAGAAATCACCTGAAAAACATGACATCCATATCACTGATTGGTCACTTTGAATTTTGTTTCTTGTAAACTACCTCTGCTTCCCAAGGAAACTCTCTATTGGATTATAGCAGGGGAGTCAAACTGCCAGCCTGTGAGCTGGTTTCATCATACCGAAGCCGCGCCCACCCCATTGCCGGCAATGCAAAAAGAGTCACGATATGTTGCAACACGTCACATGACGTGGCGAGTTTGACACCCGTGGATTATAGTATCCTTAGGAACCTAGCACAGAGTGAAAGCTAATGTAGTCCTAGGGCAGGGATAGGCAACCTCGGCTCTTTTATGACTCATAGACTTCTTTTATGACTCATGGCTCAGGAATTCTGGGAGTTGAAGTCCATGAGTCATAAAAGAGCCAAGGTTGCCTACCCCTGTCCTAGGGTATTCTCAAATGTCACGATTCCTAATAAGTAAATAAGTATTAATTAGTTTATTTTAAATGATAGCTGACCATTTTGGACTTTTTTCTTCTGGAATTTTTAATGTTCTGTAATTGGCATTGAAGCTAATTTCACTATTCTGTATATGTGTGTGTGTATGTAAATATTTTTTTTTGGCTTGCTAACAAAGAATAAAGGGAGCTGCCACTGCTGTGGCTACTGCCTGTAGATGGCCTTGGGCTAGGCTGAAACAAGAAATAAGATTTGTCCCATGTCTGGGACTAAGCAAGTGTATTCTGAATGCTTAACAAACATTTAACATATGTATGTATGTATGTATGTAAAGGTAAAGGTTCCCGACTCTAGGGGCCGGTGCTCATCTCCGTTTCACAGCCGAAGAGCCAGCGCTTGTCCGAGGACGTCTCCATGGTCATGTGGCTGGCATGACTAGACGCCAAAGGTGCACGGAACACTGTTACCTTCCCACCATAGTGGTCCCTATTTTTCTAATTGCATTTTTACGTGCTTTCGAACTGCTAGGTTGGCAGAAGCTGGGACGAGTAACAGGCGCTCACTCTGCTATGCGGCACTCGGGATTCGACCCGCCAAACTGCCGACCTTCTGATCGACATGCTCAGCGTCCTAAACCACTGAGCCACTGTGTCCCTTTATATATATGTGTGTGTATGTGTGTGTATATATATATGTGTGTGTGTATGTGTATATATATATGTGTGTGTATATATATATATATGTGTGTATATATATATATATATATGTATATATGTGTTTTTGTGTGTGTGTGTGTGTGTATTGTTGCGAAGTCATGTCTGACCCATCGCGACCCCATGGACAATGTTCCTCCAGGCCTTATATATGTGTGTGTGTGTGTTATGCTATCATGAAGCTGTAATCTGAGGCATAGGTACAATATAAATCCCACTGTAATGTACTATAATATTTTTCATAAATAGGATTTCAGATTGGATCACAGCCATATATTAATAAACATCACTCATTAGTTTGATATTTGCAAAAACATGGATATTTGTGAGAGACTCCTAAAAGGTTTAGTGGCATACATGGATGGGGAAAAGCTTCCTTAGCTACTGAAATGTAAAGATATGATTACTAGAGCCTACAATCTGATATGGAAAAGAAGAATGAAATATGTATATTTATAAAATGTCACTTTCTGGCATTACACAGGTGCACCCTTATTTCTGAGTAGTTCATAGGCTGAAATAATTTAATTTTTAGAGAACTGCAATGTGGTCTTCATGGAGCTGCCCATAATGAGTGTCTTGAATTTCAATCCAGAAATCACTGGCCAACCTTCTACATAGTGCACAATGCCAGGTGATATTAAAAGTATTGCACAGATATTAAGTTATTTTCTGGGCATAATTTAAGGGATTGTTTTTACTGCAAAACCCTAAATAGCTTGGAGTCTGTCTGTGGTATATTTTGCTATGAACATGCTTGGTCATTAAAGACCATCCTCAAGTTACCTCCAGTTTTTGAGTTTTTTTCTGTGACACATGATGAGGGGGATGACCTTTTCTGTGTTATTCCACCCCTTTGCAGTTGTACTCAGCTCCCATATTTTCTACTTTTAGGAAAGAAATGCCAACTTTTCTCTTTACCAGCCTTTTTAATATTTAACTGGTATTTATCAGATTTTTTTTCTTTGTTATTGTTAGTTATTTTGAGTGGACCTATCATAGGCCTCAGATTTCATATAGGAAATTCCAGTTCAAAGCACTGTCTTTGGATTGGTCTCAACACCTAGAGCAGCATGTCAAACTCGTGATGTCATGTGATGCTGTGTGACGTATCATGACTTTTTCCCCATTGCCAGCAATGGGTTGGGTGCGGTTTCGTCGTGGTGCATCTAGCCTGCGGGCCAGCAGTTTGACATGCCTGCCTGAATTCATCAAAGTAATGACAGTCCTTGTGGAATGCTCTGGGTCCCAGTGTTTGCTTATATGTTCTGCTTATCTTATCAGAACTCTCTCTGTGGAGAAAGCAGTGAGAGGCTTCAACTTGATGCTTCAGAACCTCCAGAGCACAATAATGTGGTAACACTTACTCAAATAATACTCACAACCTCAAAGTTGATGATGCTACATCTGGGAGTTGCTGAGTGACGTGGTTAAAAAAACAGGACTACTTAAGGTAATGTATCTCGGGATTCTATCCCTCAAGCTTCAAGGATCTGTAGGAGCTACTCTAGAATCCAGGAGGCCAACCCTCATGAAGCTGACAAGATTATATGAATTAATAATCATGACTGTAGCCTCAATACAGTGAACCATTTCCACTCCAGGGGCTTCTCCTTCAACTCAGTCAGTCTGAAATCGTGTACCTTCCAGATATTTTGAATTACAACTCCAACAAATGCTTAGCGTTGGCCAGTTCTACTAAAGAAGAACATTACCTTAAGTAGTCCTGTAATCTTCCCAATAGGCTTATCTGATTACCACTAGTACACTATTAGGCAATTTCTTATTTATGCGTAATGGCCTATATTATGTCATTTTATATATATATATATATATATATATATATATATATATATATATATGTATATGTATATGTATATGTATATGTATATGTATATGTATATGTATATGTGTATGTGTATATGTATATGTATATGTATATGTATATATGTATATGTATATATATATGTATGTATATATATATATATATGTATGTATATATATATGTGTATGTGTATATATATATATGTGTGTATATATATATATATATATATATATATATATATATATATATATATATATATATATATAACATAAACACCTTGATTTTTGGTAAACAGCATGTTGTCTGCATTTATGTTTACAAAGTAATCACTAACAGTTTCTGTATTCCAAAATCGACATAAAAGCTTTGCTTGATTTTCTCTTTTTCCAATAATATTCTCTTTGCAACCTTAAATTAATACAATTCTTATTAACTTGATAGGTAACAAATATAAAGATTTTTCTAAAATTTCTACCAATAATAATCACATCAATATCATGTTTCTTTTCTATCTAGTCATCTTGGTTGCCTCGTCATGAATCCTGTTTACAATTATTTAAATTTATTTTTCCCTACAATGTTCAAAACGTTCTTATTGGTTAAAATTTTCCCAGAGTTAATTACCTTAAAATATTTAAATCTATTTTCATGTGTTTAAAAAGTAAGTAAGACACACAAGAAAAATAGAAAAAGAAAAGACAAGAGAGAGAAAAAGAAGGGAGAGAAAAATAAGGAAATAATATACTACTTAAAATACATATCCCTCTTAAACTAGTATACACTTATTTCCATTTTTTTCTGTTCTTTTTACTTATAATTAAACCTATGTTTAATCTTTAAATGTTCCATTTAATAAATCCAATCGTCTAATCCAGACATGTCAAACTCATGTCATGTGACATTGTGCGACATATCAGAGCTTTTTCTCCATTGCCGGCAATGGGGTGGGTGGGGTTTCTTTGTGACGTGTCTGGCCCATGGGCTGGCAGTTTGACACTCCTGATCTAATCTTTTAACTCTGTTCAAAACATTTTTTCCCTTTTTAGTTATCCATTAGAATTTTCTTAAAATCAATTACATTTAAATGTCTAAAACATTTCCTTTTTATTGATCATCCCAAACATTTTTGTATTTCTCATATCAAAAGAGAAAAGAGAAAATAAAAAATAAAAAATACTGTCTTACTTGGAGGGTTCATCCCTCTTAATCTAAAATCTTTCTTTTCTTCAACCATATTCAAACAAATGTTTAATTTTTAAATATCCCCTCTGATACACCCCATCATCTAATTCCTCAATTCTCACTTTAGCCCTCTTCTTTTGCTAAGTATCTTTCCCAATCAATATATTTCTTTGAATCAAAAGAGCCTTTCCATAATCTTATAAATGTTATAGTTAATAGTAGGCAAATCAAACATCATGTTTTTGTAAAAAGATTTTGCCCCTTCATATTCATTGAAGATTTTTCTCATCATCCCTGGTATCCCCATTTCTTGTGGTACTCCCAACAGCTCAGCAATCCATTTTGTCAAATCTTTTTCCTTATCCTCAAATTTACTTAGTGGTTTTAGAGTATAAGTTGTCTTTTCCATGTTCAATATTTCTTGTAAGTCCTTCTCCACTTAAGTCTCCACTAATTTATATTCAGTTGTCTGCTTTACATGATCTTTCTCTCTCTTTTTTCTGATCATTTAATTGTTGTGATATTAAATTGAGAATGGATTCATTTAAATTTTCAAATTCATTTTTAATTTCTTCATGGTTTGAAATTAATATCATTTGTATTTGTCGAACAGAACATATACAGCCCAGAAAGAAAAGCCTGTTGTGACCTTCAGGGCTTTGATTAAATAAAGAGCAGCTGTAACAAAAGAAAAGAAAACATTGTGGACTGTCTACAAAGTGACAACTATAAAACTTGAAAAAATTGACCTTCCTGGATTATAAATATTTTTTAAATTGTGATTTTAAAGTGATTGGCAGAGAAAGGATTTTTGGTCATTATGGAGCATCAGAGATCTGCAGAAAGAACATATCAAGAAAAAAATAAATATCATGGGAAATGTATGTTCTACAAGCCAACTTCTGCTCATGCAATGGTAATTGCCTTGTTCTGTCTGGTCCTGCATTTCTCTAGGTGCCCCCAAATTTCCTTGAGAGAATCTCAACCATGATATCAGCTCTCCTGGGTTAACCAGTCAGGAAACACAACTGGAGAAGCTTCTTTATTGTAAGGCTACATTAACAGAATCTTCCAGATTCCTATTCCATTCCATTCCATTCCATTCCATTCCATTCCATTCCATTCCATTCCATTCCATTCCATTCCATTCCATTCCATTCCATTCTATTCTATTCTATTCTATTCTATTCTATTCTATTCTATTCTATTCTATTCTATTCTATTCTATTCTATTCTATTCTATTCTATTCTATTGTCTGAAGATACAAACTTTCCACTGGCACTTTTAGCTTCCTGAACAATTAGGGCAGGTTCTTCCTAAATTGTTTTCCTTTGACTGTTAATCAATTAGGGTTCCTGCCTCTCTTGTCTGATTATTTCCTAGTTATCATCTCTTCGCTTTATCCACAAAGTCATCCACACATTCCAAATACGGTACATATAGAACAAATATAGGGGATCTGCTCCTGTTGCCTGCTATTAAAAGATTTGTCACAAACATAATTTGGGCATGTAACAAATAAGATATTTAAGTAAGCATGACCTTATTTTGTTCAATTCATTGCCTTATTTCTTCAGTTGACAAATAAGCTATGAACTCAGACAGTCTTCCCTCCACTTTATATAAGGATAGTGGTATTTTAGAAGATTTTTTGTAAAAAAAAATTTTTTTGGATCTGTGTCTCTATCATGACACCAGATACGGTGATTTGGAAATGTTGGGAAACAAACAGCCTAAAGGAGTGTATGCTGTCAAATACATTATATGCTGTTAAAAAAACCCTAAGATGAATGTATCCCTTTCAGTCAATATTTCTAGGATCACATTAAATATTTTCTGTAAACTTGTGGTTTCAAGGCCTCTGCCTTTTTTGATTGACTTTTAAAAACAGGAATTCAACCAACTTCAGTTCTTCATAACTCATATTTCTTCAGATGTGTTATATTCTAACTTCAACCATGTAACTCCTACTGAGAATAGCATGTTGGGAATTCTCTCTCAGCATATTGTTCTCTTTCCTAAACCAAAGAATAGTTGGAGAAAACCCATAAATGGAATTGAATGACTTTTGGCATCTGGCCAGCTCAGCTCTATCCAGTTGCCCTGACTGTCCCAAATTAAGGGATTACAGGATCATAAAAAGAGAGTTTAATGCCTTTAAAAATGTAAGTTATATTTATACAAAGAATTTTTAAATGAAAATGTATGTATTTCAAATGGGAAGGAAGCTCAGTGTTGAAATGGGGAAACATATTTATGCATACTTAATCAGCCACAAATCAAAAATGAAAAAAGATGTTTAATTCAATTTTGATTACCTAAGATTTGGATTCAATGACATAAGCCTGCCAACAGATGTTATTCATTAGCAGAATGGATTTTTAATTGATTCTACCACTTCCCACATACATAAATAAAATTGTCCCGGAAGGCTAGTTTGGAAGAGATTGATAGGAAGTGGCATGTGAGCAGGGTTTAAAAATGACTTTTGTCCAATAGTTTATTCTGTCTGAATGTTCATAACCAAACATCAATTGGATGAGCTGTTCTTTCCTCAGTAAATACTTACATTCTCTCCTCAATAAATACTTAAACTTTTGAATACAGCTGGAAGGGACCTTAAAGGACTTCTAGTCAAACTGCCTGCTCAAGCAGGAGACCTTATACTATTTCAGACAAGTGGCTGTCCAATCTCTTCTTAAAGACTTCCAGTGATGAAGCACCCACAACTTCCAATGGCAAGCTGTTCCACTGGTTAATTGATTAACCAATTTGTGCAGTCTGATAATAAACTGAAAAAATAAGGAGAAGGAAGTTGTCCACACAATTAAAGTTGCCAAGTTTGAAAAACATAGTTTTAGATCAATCACTGCTGTCTCACTCTTAACATTCCTCAGACTAATAACTCTAAAGATAAAATAAGGGGCAACCCTGGTATGCTTTCTTGAGCTTCCAGAGGAAAGAGTAATGAAATAATAACAAAATGATCTTTAGAAATAGTGGTGGATTTTAACTGTAGAAAGGCAATGTGAATTTCATAATTATGTGAATATATTTCTATAGATAAGATTAAAATACTTTATGAGATTTATAAAGTAAATATTTGACATAATACTAGCAACAGCTCATTTTGCTAGAATTAGCTTTGTATAATTTATCAATATATAGTAACAATTTGAGGTTATTTATTTAAAGCTGAGTTTTAGATATGTGCAAAAGGAACGCCATTTGTATAACACTTAGATGTTTAGTTCAAGTATATTGATAAATGGAATTTCCCATCAACTACGTTCTGTTCCCTTGTGAGAATCCTAGTGTCACTCTATATAATGATTTTGTATAACAATAAGTGAAAAAAAATCAAAATTTATACACAAAATTAATTTAAACCTCTTGCTATTTTAAAATATGGATTTAATAACTTAAACATTTTCTGAATGATGCCCCTTTTGGATATCAGGCATAAAACTTAATTTTTCTGAAATTGGGAAATAATTGAAATATGAAATAAATAAGAGACCTGCAGATTTAAAGAAGGAAAAGCTTACCAAACAATCCAAAATTTTCACCATGATTCAGTGTATTTTTTTTTGCTATCTAAAGTTCTATCATTCCTCAGTTACAGTTATATTTCCCTTCAATACAGTATTTCAGTTCAAATCAAATACTTCAATACAATGATTCATATTGCATTTTATGTAAATAGTTAATTCCAATTTACCAAATCTTGGGGCTATTTTATTTTTTACTTAAAATTTCAATTTTTAAAACTGCCTGAAGACTCTAGTGTCAAAATAATGCATTCAACATTTTTAAATAAATGTGATCAAAGTTTTCTTTTTCTGAATTTGCAGTATCTAATAGATCAGGCATGTCAAACTCGCAATGTCACCTGATGTTGCGCAATGTATTGCGACTTTTCCCCCATTGCTGGCAATGGGGTGGGCTCAGTTTTGTCGTGATGCATCCTGTCTGCGGGCCGGCAGTTTGACATTCCTGTAATAGATTGATAAATAAGTAACTGGAGTTCTTGTTCCTCACTGGGCTAGGTTGTTTGTTTGCGACATGATGTTGCCCAACTAGGTAATATTCTTGCACTATTTGGAAATCAAAATTTGCAGGCAAGCAACTAAACTCAGGAGCAGCAAGAACTCCACAGTTCAATCCTGAGCAACAGACATTCCCTTCTATTGAAATAAATGAATTACATGTCTATTTCACTTTTATTATACTTTAAATAAGCTTTTATTTTTACTAATAAAAGTATATTACAAGTAAATAGACCAATTACTATGATGGAAAGATTTAAGAAAATTCTTTAAACATGCAATTTTATTTTTCATAAAGGAAAGAGCTGTTTAATTTCTTCTAGAAGTATTTTTCTCATATGACTAACTTGTTATTTTGTCCTATTTTTTATTCAGTTCCAACTGTTTATTTTTTTGTAGACCTTCTCATAATCTTCACCTTGAAAGTGTTCTGTTTGGGTTCAATTTTCTTACATAGTCTGTGCTGAATTTTGAATATGTTTCCATCTTCCTGATTAAATGTTTAAAATGCTACATTGTTTTTAGTCTCATTTTTTTATCCTATATTTCTTTATCCAAAAACTTAATTGATGAGGCCCTCAGTCTAGTTTAGTACCAGTTTGGTTGGGAGAGAGAATGAAGTTCTTAATTCATATCATTAAAGGCAGATCAAATTATTACTTCTGCATCCTTAAATTCATGTTTACTGGTTTTTAAAAAAATGCCAGACTACATTTTCTTAAAAATATGAAATGGAAAACATAAATAAATCTATTAATAATGTGGTATTAATCTTTCCAAAATTTCAGTTCTTATTTACATGGGTGATGGCTGAGAGTGACAGTTGTGACACCATGAATGTATAATGTTTTGAATATGTTAGATTCAATCTATACTAGTCTTAATTGCTACATATGTGGTATATTAATGCTTGTTGTTAGCTGCGAAGTCGTGTCCGACCCATCGCGACCCTATGGACAATGTTCCTCCAGGCCTTCCTGTCCTCTACCATCTTCTGGAGTCCATCTAAGCTCACGCCTACTGCTTCAGTGACTCCATCCAGCCACCTCATTCTCTGTCGTCCCCTTCTTCTAGTGCCCTCAACCTTTCCCAGCATGAGGCTCTTCTCCAGTGAGTCCTTCCTTCTCATTAGGTGGCCAAAGTATTTGAGTTTTAGCTTCAGGATCTGGCCTTCTAAAGAGCAGTCAGGGTTGATCTCCTCTAGGACTGACCGGTTTGATCGCCTTGCAGTCCAAGGAACTCGCAGGAGTCTTCTCCAGCACCATAGTTCAAAGGCTTCAATTCTTTGGCGCTCAGCCTTTCTTATGGTCCAGCTTTCACTGCCATACATTGCAACTGGGAAGACCATAGCCTTGACTATACGCACTTTTGTTGACAGGGTGATGTCTCTGCTTTTTAGTGTGCTGTCTAGATTTGCCATGGCTTTCCTCCCCAGGAGCAAGCGTCTTTTAATTTCTTGGCTACAGTCCCCATCTGCAGTGATCTTGGAGCCCAGGAAAATAAAATCTGTCACTACCTCCATTTCTTCCCCATCTATTTGCCAGGAATTGAGAGGGCCAGATGCCATGATCTTGGTTTTCTTAATGTTTAGTTTCAACCCAAGTTTTGCACTCTCCTTCTTCACCCGCAACAAGAGGCTCTTTAGTTCTTCTTCACTTTCTGCCATTAGAGTGGTATCATCTGCATATTTTAGGTTGTTGATGTTTCTTCCGGCAATCTTAATTCCAACTTTTGATTCATCTAGCCCTGCCTTTCTCATGATGTGCTCTGCATATAAGTTAAATAGGCAAGGCGACAGTATACAGCCTTGCCGGACTCCTTTCCCAATTTTGAACCAATCAGTGGTTCCGTGTCCAGTTCTCACTGTTGCTTCTTGACCCGCATATAGATTTCTCAAGAGACAAATAAGATGGTCTGGTATGCCCATCTCTTTAAGGACTTGCCAGAGTTTGTTATGATCCACACAATCAAATATTAATGCTACTTCACGGAAAAGGATGACAAATCTAGTTCTTAGTTACCTATATTTTAAATACACACCCCCCCAGGCTACAACTTTAAAGTTTTGTTCAGTGATTTCATTGGCATGTTAGGTGCTAGTATAGTGTAAGAAATAAAACCTCTCTTTAGCAAAAATAAGAATATTGATTATTATGTTTTACAGCAACAGAAGCTATGAATCATGGACATTACATAACTTTGCAAAGGTGTACCCAAGAGCACCGTTCTGATGCAATCAAAGCTTTCTATCCTATCTAGCCCTAATTTTGTTCATTTAACCCCTGCTCATCTTGCTTCATAAGAATTAGTTTAGGAGGGTAGTGACTGGCAGTTCCAGAAATGGTGAACCTTAGTATCAGGGTGGTGCTGCAGCCTTGAAGGAAGTTGGTCTACCAGCTCCTGAAGAAAACCTCTTGAATCCAGAGGATTTTATCAACTATTATCTAATTACAAACATTCCTTTTATGCATGAAGTCCTTGAAAGGGTAGAAGCTCTGCAGCTGCAAAAATGGAAAGCATTGATTATCTTGTCCCTTTCAGTATGAGTTCAGACCTGATTTGAGGATAGAATCAGCCATAGCCAAATTGATCTCTTGCAGGAGTGAGAAAGAAGCAGTGTGATTATCGATCCTGTTTGATCTCTCAGCAGGCAGTCTCAAAGAATAGTACTATTGACTCTGAACTCTGGCAACTATTCTGCGAGATGCCGTAATGCATTATTTTATGCCCAGTGGTATTTAACATTTGTAGAAAATTGCCGGAGGCATCACCAGGACTTTTGAAGCTGGGTGTCATCAATGTATACATGACACTGGGATCTGCTTCTCCATAACAACTTAATCAGGATAAGCTATATATGTTCTGAACCAGAATATTACCTACCACAATAGATAGATGAAGGCCAGTACCGTGAAGTAAGACTAAATTTCAGCAAAACATTGTGGGTGAGTTCCCAGGTTTGAGAATAAAAGAATGTATCTGCTCTAAATGGGCTGCTCTGACTCAGAAGAAACAAATTCATTGTTAAAGGTGCTCCTAGAATTAAATCATTGGAGTCCCAAGTGATCCCTGAAGCTAGGATTTACTGTTGCCTGCTTCAACTGGTAGGTAACTATGCTATTTCCTGGACAGGAACAGCCTATTTACACTTGTGATGGAATGTGCACCTGGAAAATCAGTGGATAAGAGTTTTGGAACACAGAGTTTCCTAGAGAATGGCCCAGATTAAGAGACTGAGCAGTCCTAAACTGGAGAGGGGAGTGGGTTCAGGGTAGCTACACTATAGAATCTCTCAGGATATATCTAGTGGGTTAGTTTAAGCTTTAAGATTTTATCCACTAGATATAAGCAAATAAATGCTTGGACTCAATTGGATTTTGCTGTGTCATCTTTGGATTGGGCCTGACAACAGTAGTCCATTTGCTGGTAACTTCATATGGAGATTACTGCAATATATTCTGTTTGTATTTGTTCTTGAAAATGCAAGATGGTACAGAATGTAGAAACCAGGTTATTGAGTGGTTTGAACCACTCAGTTATTTGTTGAAGGAAGTGCACTGGATATCAATTTGATATGAAGCCAGATTCAGAAATTTGGATATAAAGCTCTAAACATCTGAAAACCAGGATCTGTCTTTGTATTATTTACCTGATTACTTATTGAGATCATCAAGTTAGGTGCTACAATATGTACTGAATGCTGCTGAATCCTGGTGGCTGCTTGCAGGTGGCTTTTCCCTCTGAAAGCACCCATATTTTGAAATGTGTTCTCCTGTACTTTGGGAAACACCTACTTTTAGGTGCCTGTTGAAAACTTGTTTCTTCACCCTTCCCAGCATGGAAGAATTAATTTAAATATAATGATTGATTGGAAAAGCTGGCATGCTGCCAAACAGGGGTGTCAAAACTGCCAGCCCGTGGGCCAGACGAATCATCTGGAAGCCGCGCCCGCCCCATTGCCGGCAATAGCAAAACAGTCGTCCGGAGTTTGACATGTCTGCTACAAAACAATACCTTTCATTGTTAAAAATACCTCTAGGCTATATACAGGCCCATTGGCATTCCAAAAGGATAAAAATGGTTAGTGCTGTGACCTACTATACCCATCTGTTAAGAAAGAAGGGCAGGCAAATAAACGTCCGAGTTGCAAAACCCAGATGCTCCTTAGATAGCAGCAACAAGCTAGAGTTTATTGAACTTCTTTGCAACTATTTAGTGTCATCTTGACTTTAGGAGCCAAGGCATGGTATCCTTTTAGAAAGCAATATGGGTAGAATGCAATAGCTTCACCAATTCGCGTCCTGAAAATGGTTTTTTTATTAGCTCATTTTGGCAACCATTTTATGAATAAGTAAACTCCCCACATGGTAAAGTAACCATTTTCTGAGATTGCCTACAAACTCTATTTCATACTTCAGATAAATTCATCAGCCCAGAAAAAATATTATGATCCAGACCTACTGGGCTAGATGGGTAAAATCTAACTTGAAAGCCCCACACTAAAGACTTCATCCAGTCTCATTCTATTTTTAATACTTTTCATTTGCCTGCTCAGTGTTGGAAATATCAGTCCGAGAAAAAGGAATAGTTGGACAAGAGACCTCGTCAGTCAGCCTGATGCTGGGCTTCTGCATTTGCAAAGAGAGCACATACAGTTGCCTTGGAAACAACAGTCAACTATATTTACCAGTTATGGTGAACAAAACCTGAAGCTCTCTGGATACTGCTCTTTTTAGCATCATACGGGTAGCTTATTTCTTGAATTATCCCAGCTGTTAGCTTTGTGATATTAAACTCATAAAGAAATGAGTTAGAGACAAGGGAATCTAATTAACACAAACATTTAAAAATAGGATGGGGAGGGGAAAAGTATATACAGAAGGGTTCATTTCTGACATAGGGGTCTCCTGGGCATTTATTATCAAGAGATAGAGCTGTAAAAAGTCCCCTCACAAAAAGTGATAGATAATACTTTAGATAATTCAGGCAGTAATGAGTTTTAATGAGCAAAACTGGATACTGCCCCAATTCATGCTGTGCTGTTTCATTGTGGTGGGGGGGGGAGCTGTCAGGACCCACCTCAATCCACATCTTAGGAAATAAGAACTCTTGGATGCAAGTTTAGTCCAAAAGGAAAATGTTTACTAGGAAGGAATCGATTGTGGGAATACAAGACGGAATCTGAGAAAAGTTACATTTCAATCCTATATAAACCATTCCCATTCCAGTCCCTCCCCTCATCCATTTGGTCAGGCTGTCGTCAGTTGCTAGGTGTCAGGTCCTTCCATGGGAAAGGGAACTCTCCTTGGTTTTATGGTTATTGCTTCCCTTTTTCAGTTGTAAATGAAGACACAAACCAGATCTGTCTGTCCCCCTCCCTTCCCCCGTTAAAACATCCCCTGTTGTTTGAAAATCGCTTTAGTAACCATCCTCTTCCCCCCCCTCGGAGAGATGGCAGAATCCCCAGTAATAGCACGTTGTATACGTTTCCAGCCAGATCACTCAAGGCATGGAAGTCAAACGAGCTGCCCAGCTAAAGCAGGCAAGCAAACACTTGCATGGGGCAGCAGAGATAGAAAACACATACCTTAGAAGAAATTCCTTTCTTACCAAAATCTCTAGTACTAAAAGGTGAAATTAGATCAGCACTCCAGCCATTACATGGAAGTCTACTGTTACTTACAAAGCTGGAAACATGTAATTTTCTTTTTAAATGAATTGAAAAAAGACTCACCTAATGACTATTAACCTTGTGGTTCTGAAGGTTTTTTTCAATCTTAAACAATTTTTAAAAATCTCTAAAGTGACTAAAAAGATGAGATTTGATTAAAATCCAAGTCTTAGCAAACCTGCATAATTAGCTCAGGGCATGATGAAACTTGCAACTCACCGCTGATTGGAAATAGCTGTAAAATGTTTGTTTCAGCTGTCTCACAAAAAAACAGCTATCTAGGCCAGAGGTCCCCAACCTATGGGCTGCTGCCCACTACAGGGCTGTGGCCTCTTGGCCATCTGGCAGCGTGAGTGGCTGGCCAGTGCACGCATGCATGTGCGCACACTGCTGTTGCACCAGCACTAGCCAAGTTGTAAGCCTCTCGCCGGCGCTAGCCAAGCCGTGAGCCTCTCGCCGGTGCTAGCCAAGCCGTGAGCCGCAAGCCTCTCACTGGTGCTAGCCAAGCCATGAGGCTCTCGCTGGTGCTAGGTGAGCCATGAGCCTCTTGCCGGCAGTAGGTGTGCTGCGAGCCTCTTGCAGTCGCTAGGCATGTTGCGAGCCTCTCGCCAGTGCTAAGTGAGCTGCGAGGCTCTCACTGGTGCTAGCCAAGCTGCGCACCAGTGCTAGCAGCCCCATATGTGGAGCTCGCTTGCTCACAGCCCCGTTTGTGTGCACACAGCCACATTTACGTGTGTGTGCATGTGCACATAAAAGTGCCTGTCCCTCCCTTTCCCACTGGGCCGCCAACCCAGAAAGGTTGGTGAGCCCTGATCTAGAGTACATAAGAGTAATCAAGAACCAAGAAGAAACCAAGAATTAGATTTGGAAGGTCATGAATTAAGGTTTGGATCGCATGGTTATTTATGGTATGATAAAGTTAAAGTTAATGTTGATTTTAATAATCACTTTGTTAGACGTGCCATACTAAGAGTATGGAATAAATATAAAATAAGATTCTCCACCAAGTTGCGTCTTTGGGTGTCCCCACAGTAAGCTTTTTTTCTTTTCTTTTTTTTTAAAGAAAAGAGATTGTTGCAAAGCCGGACTGGTGGACTTATGCTAAAATAATACTCTTCAACTCTGGTGACCCTACTCTCAAATCAAGGGAAGATTTAGAATCGGAGGGTTATTCCTGTCATTGGTTTACATATCAACAACTGAAAGAAATATTCAAATTAGATAAAAAGAGTTATATGTTTGATTTTGTTAAAAATGAATTTGAAACATTGTGTGGCAATGATGAACATATTTCTAAGGCTTATAAAATACTATTGAAGTTGAATTTGGAAATGAACATGTAAAAAGCATTGTATGATACAATGGGCATGGAACTTGTATATAATGTGATGCTGGAACAATGGGAGAATATGTGGATGAAAAGCTTAAAAATTATACTGAATTACAATTTAAAAGAAAACTTTTATTAGGTAATGTATCACTGGTATTTAACACCAGACAAGTTATCTAGAATGTTGCCTATTTCTAATATAAAACTTTCTAAAAGAATCAACAACATCTTCGTGTCTAGCAAAAAATGATTTACTAATTTTACTGCTCTAGTTTTAAAAGTGAAGAATAATTTTAAAAATGTGAATTTAATTTGTCAATAATAAATTAACTTTATTAAAATATATTGAAGATATTTTTTGGGCTTTTATTTTATGTTCCTGCTGTAATCCTAAATTTATATAAACTAACCTAGTTCAAAGGATGAAATCCAGTAGAAGAAAAACTAACAATACAAAATTTTGAATATCTCAGCTTTGTTGGCCTTAAATCAACTTGTAAACATTTTCACAGCAATAAAATAAGTGAATCATATATAATTATTCTTTTTATCTCTCTTAGCTGTTACTAAACACATTACTTAACCTTGAATAGTAAGAAAGTTAAATTGCATTACACTACTGCTATTTTTGTATAATGCTGTCTTACAGAAAATATGAAGCATGGAATATCTAAGTATTTGTCTGATTTAAATGTTTAGCATCTTCTTCCAAAAATATCATTTGATGTTTATGATTCAGCCAGACATACATTCATCTTTGTCGAAAGAGGAAGAGGTTACTATTTCTAGAGGCTTCAACATAGCCTCTAACTATTTGAGAATCCATAGTCTATAGTTTATAATATTTTTTTTTAATCTGGGATCATTTCCTGCATTGTAAACCTTTTTGTTTTGCTTTTAGGAGGAGTACTTTGCTATTCAACAGTGAATCTCATTGATTTCAGTAAATATGGATGAATTGCAAGATGTCCAGTTAACAGAAATTAAACCTCTCTTAAATAATAAGGTAAAGAAAGTTGTGTTTGAGCATGAGAAAACTCTTAACGATTTTATACTATATGCTAACTATGTGTAGGAGGAATATATATTACAGTTTTCCCCTGTTCCCCTGAAACAAATTCTAGGTTTCGGGTTTCATGGAGCAAGCTCTTAATCTTTGCTGTTGCTCACTGAAGTGCCATAAATATCGATTTCAAATAGTCTTGTGGCATTTCAAAGCAAACAGATCTATTATGGTTAAGCTTTTGTTGATTGAAGTCTACTTGAAAACATCAAAGGCATAATAATTGTTATAAAAATATTTATAAATGTTCAGGCATGTTTTTTAGTGAAATCTTCAAAGCTAAAGGGGAAAACTCCAGTGGACAGGAGGCTGCAGAGCTTTATTGCCCACATAGTTATCTTTTTAAATGTATTTGTATCCCACCTTTATTATTTCACATACATCTCAAGGCAGTGAACATACGCAGCACATCTTCCTTCTGTTGTTTTCCCCACAACAACAACCCTGTGTGGTGGGTTGGAGTGAGAGAGAATGACTGTCTCAAAGTCATCCAGATGATTTTTTCTTGCCTAGAGGGTCTCTTGAACTCACAGCCTCCCGTATTCTAGCCCAGTGCCTTAACCACTTGACCAACTGGCTCTCATGACCTTCCAGTTGGTACCGTAAACAGAGTATATTGTGCAGTGATCTTGGAATATATTTATACAACATATTCATTTCTGCTTTGCATTATGCAGAGTTACAGATACATAGATACGCCAAAACAAAGGCTTTTATTTTGTTTTGTTTTTAAACTGTTGATTAGATTAACTGCTCTCCATAGACAGCATAGAAGGAATGTTTCTAAGTAAACAAATTAGAAGGCTAAATTAACTTCAACAGTACTGTTTTATCTTTAACTTTGATGAAGTTTCTTTAACTAAAAATTTAAAATTAGTACACTTTCAAGGGGGTATGCCCATGTATATTAAGTTTTGTGTTTGTGAATAATTGATTTTTTTAAAAAAAAAATCTGGAGTGAAAGGAAGTGTATCTGCCAAAAGGGAGGGAATGGTTTCACGTGCACAACCTAATCCCACGCATGCTCATCTGCCATTTGCGTGGCCCGTTCCCAATGGGCCACAGACCAGTAGCATTCCAGTGATAATTCTTGGAAACATTTTGCATGCAAAGCAACCATCATTCAGCAGTAGTCCCATTGTTGTAATGTTTGCATACTTTTAGCATATATAATTTTGATGAGTCTTTCAAAATACAATTGAAAATAAAAACTTTAATTTATAGCCATGAGATTATCTTAAAATTTGGAAGTATTTATTCCTTGAGAATGCATTGTGTTGTTAGAAATCCTGGCATTTTCATCATGATATGGAATAGATTGATTTCTAGGATAGAAGGCTGGTGGGGTAGGGGTGGGGGAATTGTTACTATTCTGTATTTTTATTGCAATTTAATACAGGAAGCTTCAGCTCCGTACTTATAATTTAGTTTTAACTAAGGTGTTGGAATAAGTTTATGGTTTGTTGATCAATGGACCATTCTTATATTGACAGAATTCAGCTCGAAACTTCCAGGACTTTGACTGTCAAGTAAGTATTCATACTGGAATGTTTCTGCTTTGTCAGTCTTTCCTATTTTTAAGATAAATTTTTGAGATGAAATTGAGAAAGCTGTAGGCCACTGCTTCTCATATATTCATTTTTAGTTATCTGCATATTGAAAAAATGTATTTGTCTACCACTAAGCTACAAGAGTCTGGTTTGGAGATGATTGTTTCCCATCAACCCATGAACCATTGCTACAGTTATACAAAGTCTTTCTCAGATGCAAATATACATTTCTGTTAAGGCTGTTTTCCCACCTCTCAGTATGGCCATATCACATTTTGGACTTTTTTCCTATCTCCTAATCTTTCAAATCAACTTCCCCCTCAGATCACATTTGGAGTCTGATTTTATCAGGTTTAAAAAGCTTAAAAACTGCCTTTTATAAAAGTGGAAGAACCATTATTTTTAATTATAATATCTGTTACCAGTTTGGATAGTGCTATGATTTAGGAAGGAAGAAAGGACACTTATTTATGCCACAGGTAGTCATTGACTTAATATGCATAATAATAAATAATAATAATAATAATAATAATAATAATAATAATAACAACAACAACAACAACAACAATAACAACAACAACAACAACAACAACAACAACAACAATAATAATAATAATAATAATAATAATAATAATAATAATAATAATAATAAAGTTGGAAGGGACCTTGGAGGTCATCTAGTCCAACCCCCTGCTCAGGCAGGAAACCTTATACCATTTCAGGCAAATGGCTGTCCAGTCTCTTCTTAAAAACCTCCAGTGTTGGAGCATTCACCACCTCTGGAGGCAGGTTGTTCCACTGGTTAATTATTCTAACTGTCAAGAAGTTTCTCCTTAGTTCTAGGTTGCTTCTCTCCTGGACTAGTTTCCATCTGTTGCTTCTTGTCCTGCTTTCAGGTGCTTTGGAGAATAGCTTGACTCCCTCTTCTTTGTGGTAGCCCCTGAGATATTGGAACACTGCTATCATGTCACCCCTCACCCTTCTCTTCATTAAACTACACATACCCAATTCCAGCAACCGTTCCCTATATACATATACATATATATATATAGAGAGAGAGAGAGAGAGAAAGAGATAAAATTAACAGGGCTTATCGCTTAGAGACGTGGCTCAGTGGGTTAGGATGCTGAGCTTGTCGATCAGATGGTCGGCAGTTTGGCGGGTCGAATCCCGAGTGCCACATAACAGTGAGCACCTGTTACTCGTCCCAACGAGTAACCTAGCAGTTCGAAAGCACGTAAAAATGCAAGTAGAAAAATAGGGACCACTAAGGTGGGAAGGTAACAGTGTTCCGTGCGCCTTTGGTGTCTAGTCATGCCGGCCACATGACCACGGAGACGTCCTCAGACAAGTGCTGGCTCTTCAGCTTTGAAATGGAGATGAGCACTGGCCCCTAGAGTCGGAAATGACTAGCACGCATGTGCGGGGGAACCTTTACCTTTACCTTTTATCGCTTAGTTGGCTATGACAAAGGTATGTCGAGGGTAAAGAAGGTACACAGGGATGTGCAAATGTTATGTAAGGAAAGATGTCTGTTACATATGGAAATCATGACCTAATAGTCATCGGTTGTCTAGTAATCCATCTAAAAATGGATATAAAAAATATGGAGCCTAAGCAAAGTCATTCTGTTGGTTGAACAACATTCTGTATTCACATGCTAGAATAAGTTCAGACAAAAATCCTGATTGGATTCTGCTCTTTGGCACATCTTGAGTTGTTGGAGTCATTGTGTACATAATTGGCTTACATTTCACAAAGTAATCACTCTAGATTTACACTTTCATCTATTTATATAGAATACCATAGAAACCAGCATTGCTTGCATAGACTCTCTTGCTGTTCTATTAATACTTTTGCTCTGTTGATTTTGAATAATTTAATTTACTGTGCTGGTTTATATTTGAGCAATTAGCTTAGCATGATTTTTACTTCACAACGTAGTTTTGCATTTGGACTATTTATTCAGAATCTAAGGAAAATATACATCTATAAAAGACTAAAGCCACGTATTAGATAGAATCTTGCTCCTGTTTGTCAGAATTTTTCAAATCTTAACAACTGCTATAGGTGAGAAGGACTTCTATGTGGTTCAGACACAAAGCATTTAGAATGTTAGTGATCATATGCAGCCAGAAAGTGTCCATTGTATGGAAGTATTGTAGATTAAAAATATTTCAAAAATATTCCAAAATTTTGGCTCAATAAGCAATTACATGGAAGGATTTCTTGTGATTGTAGCATATACTGTAGGCTAGATCTAAGTTGGACAAAACAGAGTTAATGAGATTCAGTATAATCAATTATATATTCAGTATAATCTATTTTTTATAATACAAGCACAAACTCTTTGTGAAGATTCTTTAACATGTTAGAGTTGTAGTATACTCTAAAGAGAGCATCAAAGCATGCCCATTACAGTAATATTTTCTCTATCTTTTTTTTTTACGGCTTACTGTTTAGAGCGAGCCCTATAACATTTGAAAGCATTTTGAATTTCAGTTGGACTATATGTTACTGCCCTGTTTTCAGTTGTTCATATTCGGATTCAAGCTAAAAACTTCAATGTATAGCTGCTTTCCCCCCAAAAAAATAATTCCTATAAGAAAACCCAAGCTTAAAACCTATATATTTTCACGTAAGATGTCTTAGTACCTTTCTCTTCTCAATCAATAAATGGATCCCATGAAAGAACTAAATCTGTAGAAAAAAATGTGTGAATCCTGCTGGGTGTATATATTACACTTGAATATATTAGGAAAGCGCATATGCACTATTCTTTTCACATTTCGTTAATGAAAACTGAAAGAGTACATAAATGAACCTTTCCTGTTTTAACATCCTCTCTATAAAATTCCTTTCTCTGAGCAGTTCTTAAAATATAAAATTCACAATTTGATGAGAACTTTGTAAAAAGATGATTTCTAGGATCATTGTTTTCTGATTAGGAGGCTTTTCCTGCAGATTAATAATATCCTTTTTCTTCCCAGGTTTTTTCAGTTTTTGAGCTATTTACTGGGGACTATGTCATGTTTTCTCTGTAGAAGGTTATTCCTCTTTAATCTCAAAATTGACATTTTGTTCTGTAGGAGCATGATATAGAGACAGCTTATGGAGTTGTCCATGTCACTATGCGGGGCACTTCAAAAGGCAATCGTCCCGTCATCCTAACATATCATGATATTGGCCTCAACCGTGAGTCCTTTTTTTTCCATGGTATTTTCATATGCTGACTCACTGTATTGTATTCATATTTTCAGAAATAGAAGTGTTTGATGCAGAAACAGTTCTTTTAATTGACCATAACTAGAAAACAATCACGAACCTTGCCGTTTAACTTGTAGTTACTTTTTATCGAAGTAAGAATCAGGAACTGGAGTGGTGCTTTCACGGTCATTTTGTGGGTTTGTCCTACAGATAAGTCCTGCTTCAACACTTTCTTCAATTTTGAAGACATGCAGGAAATCACACAACACTTTGCTGTATGCCATGTTGATGCACCTGGACAACAAGAGGGGGCTCCTCCTTTCCCTTCTGGGTAAGTATAATATTCCTTTGATCCAGAACGTTTAAAATTGAAATAGGTAGGGGAATAGCCAGATTTCCAATATTGGCTTACTGTATGTAAAGAGATACAGTACTGATTTGGGAGACATAGAAATACAAGTAGGAATGATGCATGGGTAATGTATGTAGATATATTACCTGGAAGGACAAGCCTTTTGTGACCCCTTTAGGCCCCTGAGTTGAAAGCATTTTGATCACTACAAATCCGTACTCTGATTAAACATGTCCTAGATTAGAATCTGTTACTATGGTACTTGCTAGCCTTGGAATAAAGTCCTTTTATGTCAACTTCATCTTTTCTGATTTCAGATACCAGTATCCTACTACTGATGAACTCGCCGAAATGCTTCCTGCTGTTCTTACGCACCTGAGGCAAGTATGCAGAATAACCCTGACTTTCCTTTATTAACAATCACAGATGCTAAATAGCCTTTCTTTGATGTTTGTCCAGAGGAGAAAGAACAGCTGTTGTCATATTGCAATAAAGCCAGTGGTTGTAAAGTTTATTCAGGAGCCATCTGTAGAATCTTATTTCTTACCATAAATCATATAAAGGAAAATTGTATAAGTAGTATGATATTAAGTTTCCATAAATTTGATGGGTTCCTGCTAATAGAAAGGATACTAAAGGATTCTCTTCATTTTCAACTTTTTTTCAGCCTAAAAAGTGTAATTGGAATAGGAGTTGGAGCTGGTGCCTATATTCTCAGCAAGTTTGCGGTAAATAGCATTTGTTTGTGCTCATTTCTTTGTTTCAGCTAATTAAGTCTGTTTAGGCTCTAGATGTCCATGTAGAATCCAAACATAGGAGTGATACATGTAGTAGTGAGCAGAACGTTTTGCCAATAGTGGCAAAAACAGACTCATTCTTTAGAGGTATAAATGCCCTAAAATGATGAATAAATTTGAGGCAGTTAATTCAAGATTATGGTTATCATGCTATTGTAAAAAACAAATAGTGCATCATCATCATCTCATAAAAAAGAGTATGTTTACTTTTGAAAACTAAACTTGCCAGCCTTGCCTTGTGTTCTAAGTTACATTCCCTAACACTATGACTAAAATTACGTTTTAGTCATTCCTTTTTATTTATAGTTTATATTTCATTATTAGATTATTTTGGACAACTCATGGCGGCAAACATAATGATTCCCACAATAAACTGTTTATTTCCTATGTTTATATATTTTTGATATTTTTATTATACTGTCAAAATAAAAATAAACCAGAATGCAGCATAAATAGTCAGAAAAATAAAACTTTAATATTTTCCATTCTGTTTTCAGTTGAATCATCCAGACTTGGTAGAAGGCTTAGTGCTAATTAATATTGATCCATGCGCAAAAGGTTGGATAGATTGGGCAGCATCCAAGGTAGGATGGAACTCTCTGTTTTGTGACCAGGGTGATAATATTGTCCTGGATGACTAGAAATTCAAAAAACCACTGAATAAGTATTTGTTTTGGACTATCACTTTTTTTCTTTTCCAAACCCAAAGGAAGGTGAAAGAATAGAGAAGTGGCTTTATTTATTTGACATACTGAAATGTATTTTGATACATTTTGTGTAGCTGTGTTCTAGAGTTTCTCTCAGCCATAAACCTGGCCTTGGGTCAAACAATGCACGATTTAGAGAAAATACCTGCATGTATTTCTAATACTAGAATTACAGATGGATGAAGCAAGCATGTGAAAAAACCAGATGTGTTAATATAGAACTGAGCAGTGCCAATATATAATTTTGTTTTGGTTTGTTTATTTTTCAGTTTTCTGGATGGACAAGTAACCTTGTGGATATTGTTTTAGCTCACCATTTTGGCCATGTAAGTTAATTATTTATTTATTTATTTATTTAATAAAATTTTTATACCGCCCTTCTCCCGAAGGACTCAGGGCGGTGAACAGGGCATATCTTAAAACTACAAAAGTACAAAAGTTAAAAAAAGAATTAAATTATTGCCCACAATAAAAACAATAAAAATATATATATAAATATTAAAACCCTAAGTAATTCCCCATCAGGCCAGGCCAGCTTGTTCAAATAAATGGGTCTTTAACCCGCGCCGGAAGGAGCGGAGATCCGGTGCCATCCGGAGCTCAACCGGCAGCTGATTCCACAAAGCCGGAGCGCCCACAGAGAAAGCCCTCCCCCTTCTATTACAAGTTTTAATATTGAAAATGCCAATATATATAAAATTAACCTTACATATACTAATAAACTGTTCTTGTTCCTAGCTTAGGAATTGTTTATAAAAATGCTTATGCTTTCATAATTTTAAGTTTTATTCCTGAGATAGGTGTGACAGAAGACTGATAGATAGTAAGTATAAACTGGAACTCAGAACATCTGCTGTTATATAATTTTTACCTGCTTGTAGTCTGCAGTGTACATTACCTTCTTACTTTTTACAAGATAACTGAAGTGTGCTTACTTTTTTTATAATATAATTAACCAGACAATTAATTATAATATTTGTCATTCCTCAGGAAGAACTGCAGGCTAATTTGGAGCTAATTCAGACATACAGACTTCACATTGCGCAAGACATCAATCAGGAAAACCTTCAGCTCTTTGTTACCTCCTATAACAGGTAATGTGTCTATTTTGGATCCACACTGAAAAAAACTCTTATTTTTTCCACCCTAGTTTTGAAAGTATAAATTTATTTATTTATTTATAATGAGACTTGTATGCCGCCCTATCTCCCGAAGGACTCAGAGCGGCTAACAACAATAAAATACAATAAATACAAATATTAAAAAAGAATTAAATTATGTCGAAGTCCCACTAAAATCAATAAAAACATTTAAAATCATAATTAAAACCCCATTATCATCAGTCCAGGTCGGCCTGTTGGAAAAGATACGTCTTAAGGTCACGACGAAAGGACCAAAGGTCTGGGGCCATCCGGAGCTTTAAGCCAGACATGTCAAATGCGTGACATCACGTGATGTCGCGCAACGTATCGGGATGGTTTTGCCATTGCCGGCAATAGGGTGGGCGCAGCTTCCGCATGACACATCCAGCCCGTGGGCCAGCAGTTTGACACCCCTACTTTAAGCAGTAGATGAAGAACATTCTCAAATCAGTATATTTAAAGTGTTCCATAATATTTAGCTTTAATTTCAACTGTAGAGAGCCTGCAAGATAGTTTAGGGCAGGGGCTCCCAACCTTTTCTATACCCCACGCCCCTAGAGCGTTTCTGATATATACTTGCACCCTTTACAAAAGTTCGAAGTAACAGCAACAAATTATGCACATGCACTATAATTTTGAAAACCCAAGTTTTCACACACACCCAGGGGGTGCGAGCACCTCCGGTTGGGAAACCCTGATTTAGGGGAAGGAATCTTTTTTTTTTTTTGTCTTAGTTTTTCAGTTTTATTACCATTATAGTCAGTAATGTAGATTTTTTTCCCCACAACAAAACCTCTTCTAATTATTTCTTCATATTTTTCTACTTTAAGAAAGAAGCAGCACATGAGTATCCCTTTAGAAACAGAATATTTAAAAAGGGCCCCCTCATAAAGCTAAACGTGCATTCCAAATCAGATGTGATGCAAGAGATGCATGACCTGTTCTCTCAATAGCTTATCTTCATTTCAGAAGTGTGTGTGAGTGTGTGTTTGAAATATCTGTTATTTTAACATACGTGGTCCAGTGGTTTTTAAGAACTAGCTTAAAAAAATTAGAAATTATTGGGACATCTGATTCTATGTAGCCCACATTATATGTTATTTAACAAGGGTAATAAGCATATATCAGTTCATTCTTCGAACATTCATAGCCATAGTTTGAGACTAGATCCGTTTAACTACCAGTTCTGACAAAACTAATACTGAAATTAGATGGTTTTAGCCCCATATTTTTATTACCAAGGTTCAGTACTTCAATAGTTTCATATTTTTGCCCATGATAATTAGTCATACTCTATTGACCCAAGATTTCGGTCTTAGTCTGTACTTCCCTGACTTCAATTGCTTACTTGCTTGTTTGTTTATTTATAAAGCTTCTGTATCACTTCAATCACAATAGACTAAACAGGTCTGTCTTTACCTTCAAGTCGTAGAGATCTGGATATTGAAAGACCAATCTTGGGTATGAATGAAGAAGCAGCAAAAACACTCAAGTAAGATGCTTTGGCTGTCTTTCAACCATATTGCTTGAAACTGAGTGGATTTTTTGTGGGGGGGCAGCTATATTTCCTTTGGTTGGAAAAGTTACCTCCCTTCCCTCACTTTTTCTAGTGCTTTTGATAGATGTAGTAGCAAGCGTTTATGTATATTTTATATATTGCATATAAAATTATTTATATTACATATGCACACACATGTGCACTACAGACACATGCAAAATATTTTAAAAAACTCCTTTTTGTGGGCTGAGTTTTTAGCTTTCATAAGCCTTCAGCTGAAGGTATATTGCAGAGTTGATCTTTGCCCTGAAACTGTCTGTATGAATTCATCATGCTGAGTATATTCCTGTAGCGTGGCAGAGACTCTTGTAACAGAGAGGTGGGAAACGGACTAGTCACTAGAAAGTAACAGAAACATTGAGCTCTCCAAGTACCTACAGAAGTTTATTCTTCCTAGTCCCTTGAACATTCAGAAAAAAAGGACTGAAAACAAAACAAGACTCTTTGGGGCCTCAGCAGTCCAAATTTAGAAATCAGAGTAATGCTCAAAACATGGTATCTAACCAGGAAAGTAAATGGATCTGGTGGCAGCAGTGGTTTGAAGCCTGTTTTGCTTTCATACCAGTAGTCTTAAGTAAGTTTTCCAGCTTCGTCTGTGAGCCTATAAACTTTAATAGGGTCCCTTCCTTTACTCAGAGTAAGACTTATCAGCATGAGGAACCTGCTCTTTTCTGTGCCAGAGTAATGAGCTGAATCCCAGCCAAGCAATATGGGGGGGGGGGAGTTTGTTTGCCTCATGAGGTAATCCAGCAGGTGTTTTCTCTGTAGACTTCTCTTTGTTGTCTTCTAACACACACACCTGCCTTTTATTCAGAGCAGCCTTTATGTTTAGCAGGCACCGAGTTGTCAGGCATTCAAACTGTGGTACACTGGCTTACTTATAGGAAGGCTTGTATTTTCCCTTCATTATACCCAGTGCTGCTGCCCCTCAAACATTTTGACAGCTAGAAGTGGTGCTCTGATATATGGCAAAGTATTTAAGGACTTTATGCCCAATATATATTAATTTATGTATTGTAAACAAATGCTGAGTAAGATTGGAAAACAAAGATGTGTTCCCATTGAAATGGAGTATGAATATAATCTGATGCCTTATATCAGAGGTCTTCAAACTCGGCCCTTTTATGACTCATGGACTTCAACTCCCAGAATTTCTCAGCCAGACATGCTGGCTGAGGAATTCTGGGAGTTGAAGTCCATGAGTCATAAAAGGGCCGAGTTTGAAGACCCCTGCCTTATATGTTCTAGTTTAATGTTGCATTATTAAAACATGATCCAGATATGAGCATGATCAAAAAAATTAAAAAGCAGGATTTTTACAACAGAAGATGGCATTAATGCAGGTATATCCATGGGGAACATCACAGAGTTGGAAGTGATGAAAGCATTGCAGCACATCCCTGCACATTTTGTACATAATCATTTTGCACATACATAAGGGCTGGGATTTGCATTGTGATAGCACACGGTTAATTTCAGCATTTTGACAAAGCTTTGGAACCTGCAGAAAACTCACCTGATGATTGTATAGATTATAATGCTAAGCTGTGGCTTCTTTACAGGTGCCCTGTCTTATTAGTAGTTGGAGACAGCTCTCCTGCAGTTGAGGCTGTGGTAAGTAACCTAAACATTAGTTATTTCCTCAACACTATCTTGCTGTTTTTTCAAATTTTCTTTTACTGGAGGAAGTAGAATTTTCTAAATTTGGAATTTGCTTTATTTGAAGCATGTACAGTGAGGGGGAAAAATTATTTGATCCCTTGCTGATTTTGTACATTTGCCCACTGAACAAAGAAATGATCAGTCTATAATTTTAATGGTAGGTTTATTTTAACACTGAAAGACAGAATAACAACAAAAAAATCTAGAAAAAGGCATTTCAAAAAAGTTATAAGTTGATTTGCATTTTAATGGGTGAAATAAGTATTTGATCCCCTATCAATCAGCAAGATTTCTGGCTCCAAGGTGACTTTTATACAGGTAACGAGCTGAGATCAGGAGCACTCTCTCAAAGGGAGTGTTACTAATCTCAGCTTGTTACCTGTGTAAAAGACATCTGTCCACAGAAGCATTCCAATCAGATTCCAAACTCTCTACCATGGCCAAGACCAAAGAGCTGTCCAAGGATGATATGGACAAGATTGTAGACTTACACAAGGCTGGAATGGGCTACAAGACTTATTGCCAAACAGCTTGGTGAGAAGGTGACAACAGTTGGTGTGATTATTCGCAAATGGAAGAAACACAAAATAACTGTCATTCTCCCTTGATCTGGGACTCCATGCAAGATCTCAACTCGTGGAGTTTCAATGATCAGGAGAATGGTGAGGAATCAGCCCAGAACTACACGGGAGGATCTTGTCAATGATCTCAAGGCAGCTGAGACCACAGTCACCAAGAAAACAATTGGTAACACACTATGCCGTGAAGGACTGAAATCCTGCAGAGCCCACAAGGTCCCCCTGCTCAAGAAAGCACATGTCAAACCCGTCTGAAATTTGCCAGTGAACATCTGAATGATTCAGAGGAGAACTGGGTGAAAGTGTTGTGGTCAGATGAGACCAAAATCAAGCTCTTTGGCATCAACTCAACTCACCATGTTTGGAGGAGGAGGAATGCTGCCTATGACCCCAAGAACACCATCCCCACCGTCAAACATGAAGATGGAAACATTATGCTTTGGGGATGTTTTTCTGCTAAGGGGAAAGGACAACTTCATTGCATCAAAGGGACAATGGGTGGGGCCATCTTAGGTGAGAACCTCCTTCCCTCAGCCAGGGCATTGAAAATGGGTCATGGATGGGTATTCCAGCATGGCAGTGACCCAAAACACACAGCCAAGGCAACAAAAAAAAGTGGCACAAGAAGAAGCATGTTAAGGTCCTGGAGTGGCCTAGCCAGTCTCCAGACCTTAATCCCATAGAAAATCTGTGGAGGGAGCTGAAATTTTGAGCTGCCAAACGTCAGCCTTGAAACCTTAATGACTTGGAAATGATTTGCAAAGAGGAGTGGGACAAAATCCCTCCTGAGATGTGTGCAAACCAAGTGGCCAACTGCAAGAAATGTCTGACTTCTGTGATTGCCAACAGGGGTTTTACCACCAAGTACTAAGTCATGTTTTGCAAAGGGGCGAAATACTTCTTTCACTCATTAAAATCAATTTATAACTTTTTTGAAATGCGTTTTTCTGGATTTTTTTTTTGTTATTCTGTCTCTCACTGTTAAAATAAACCTACCACTAAAATTATAGACTGATCATTTCTTTGTCAGTGGGCAAACATACAAAATCAGCAAGAGATCAAATAACTTTTTCCCTCACTGTAAATAATTTATCTGCATTTTAATAATAATAATAATAATAATAATAATAATAATAATAATAATAATAATAATAATAATAATAATAATAATAATAAAGTTGGAAGGGACCTTGGAGGTCATCTAGTCCAACCCCCTGCTAAGGCAGGAAACCCTATACCATTTCAGACAAATGGCTGTCCATTCTCTTCTTTAAAACTTCCAGTGTTTGAGCATTCACCACCTCTGGAGGCAGGTTGTTTCACTGGTTAATTGTTCTAACTGTCAGGAAGTTTCTCCTTAGTTCTAGGTTGCTTCTCTCCTTGACTAGTTTCCATCCATTGCTTCTTGTCCTGCTTTCAGGCGCTTTGGAGAATAGCTTGGCTCCCTCTTCTTTGTGGCAGCCCCTGAGATATTGGAACACTGCTATCATGTCACCCCTCACCCTTCTCTTCATTAAACTACTATATACTATTATTGTTTAATTTAGGCAGTTTTCTGTATTTTAAGATATAAGATACAAGGTTCCTAAGTGGGGAATCTCAACAGTCATTAATATAACTAACTAAAGAAGTTTGAATTTTCATTTCAAAATGGAATATTTGCATATTCAGAACCACATAGCACTTCGTGATTTCAATGGAGGCGATCTAAATTGCATGATTTCCTGTATTCCTCTGAGTTGGTTTAATCTGCAGGTTGTATATAGACAAAGCAAACGCCGAAAGCATCTCTGAAGGAACTGGCTATATGAATTGGATTTGTCACTTCCTAAAGGTTTAGGGATTCTTACTCCCATCAACTCCCATCAACATCTGACTCTCTATGTTGCAGACTACATGGGATTTTCCTTTTTTTTTCTTAATAACAATCTTGATAGTTTTGTAAAGATTAGTTTGTGAAACAGAGACACGCCCAGTGAATTTTTTGACTGGGTGGTTATTAAACATACATCTGAGTCCAACATGCTATTCGCTATTACAGCTGTTGATGTTGAAGCCTTCTTGAAAGCTGACATAGTGGTGATGTGATCAGGTTTGTTCTAGCAATCAGATGCTGAAATGCAACGGTTATTACAGGAAAGCTAGGATTATTGTCTTTAAAATTAGTGACTAACTAGTATTTTAGTTTTAAGTCTTGCTTCTAATATATAGATACTGTTGTTGCTGAGGCATTGGCTTCCTAGTGAGGGCTTTCAATTATAGTTACTGTATTTTCTGGCGTATAAGACGACTTTTTAACCCATGAAAATCTTCTCAAAAGTCAGGGGTCGTCTTATACGCTGGTGCTGAAACTTTAGGGACAGGGCTGGCTAGAAAACCTGGAGCGGATCTCCCATTTGGTCTGTGCAGGGAAAGTGGGACCAATTGGAGAAGAAGCTGCAGTCTGTGATTTTTTACAGGCTGGGGTCTGGGCATCTTTCCTTCTAAAGTTGAAGAGCAGCTGCAGTCTATCCCAACTTGAAAGGCAGGTGGGGAATGCAGCAGCCAGAGCAGCTGCTTAGTTCTAAGGACACATTTGACTCAGGAACTGGGCAGGCTGGCTGGAAAACCTGGAGCAGATCTCCCATTTGGTCTGCACAGGGAAAGCTTTAGAGTGAATTAGGAAAAGTTTAATCCACTTGCACTGTTTTATGTTTACATGTTTGATGACAAACAGCCTTATGTTTATAAGTGACAGTTTTCCTACTAAGTACCTGCATGTCATAAGCATTTGAATTAAAATTACCATATTAAAATCAAATCTGATGTTTTTTAATTTTTATTTGGTGTGCGTTGGAAGAGGGGTAGTCTTATACGGCGAGTATAGCCCAAACCCTATAATTTAACAGGAAATGTAGGGGGTCGTCTTATACGCCCAGTCGTCTTATACGCCGGAAAATACGGTAGTTTGTCAGATATAACTATGTATAACTATATAACCATATAACCATATAAATATATTATTTTACATTATTTTATGTTTCATAGGTTGAATGCAATTCACGCCTAGATCCAGTAAATACCACACTCCTGAAGGTAACCAAAAATTAAAGATTTCTGTGATGAAAGGTGATTGTGGGAAGAATGATTTCTTACAACCATTCATTCATCAACTGTCTAAAATTACACTAGAAGTAATGATAGCACTGAACAAAACAACTTATCACCCATGCCCACCCAAAGCTATAGCCATTGCAGTGCCCCCAGGGTCACGAGATAAAAATTAGGGTGCTTGGCAGTCTGCTCATACTTACAGCCACAGGGGTGTTGCAACTGTCTCACCCACCTATTTCCCTCCACATCTGTGCCCTTTTGGTCCTCTGCAACCCTGCACTGTACTGCCCCAGCTGACCCCTGCCACCTTCTTGCCCCCACTGCTGATAAGGCATGTCAGGCCTGGCTGCTGAACCATATGAGCTGGCTTTGCATGATGGGGAAAAAAAGGGGGGGAGAGACACAAAGCAGCCTCTCCCAGAGCTAGAACTTGCCAAAATACTACTTTTTACCACACTCTTGGACTGTTTGGGGATGGTTTTGCATTGTGAAAAAGGAACAAAGGGCTAGGAGCAAGAAAACGGCAGTTTTGGGTGCAGAGCACATGGCGGCAGGGGTTCAGTGTGCAGTTTAGCAAGGGTGACTGGGACTGGACTGGGATGCCTACAGCTTTCTGGAGCATGGCAGATCTGGGGCCACTTGCTGCCCGGCAAGGCAGAGTGCTGGCCAGCTTAAAGGGCAGAGATAGTGCAAGAGATGGGGAGGGGGCATTAGAAACCTCAGTTTGGAGCTGGGTGGTACCAAGCCCAGAATGGCTTGGATTGTGATGGGTTCTCAGCTAACAACTGGTAAAATTCACATAACAATGGCAATAAGGATTGCCAGCCTGGTGGTTGCTAAGCAGTATAGTCACATGATGGCTCACTTTACAACTATATTGCTTAGCGACCAAAATTCCATTCCCAATTGTTGTAAGGCAAGAACTTCCTGTAGAGATATTTAGGGTTTTATATATGTTTATAGTCCCTCAGTATTAATTTTACAAATCTTCAACTAACATGGTTCACAAATCTCTTCCAGCTTAAAAGAACAAGTCCTGATGTGTTATTTATTCCATCCTAGTAGCTAGGTGTGAGTGCATTTATTACATGTTTCATATATCTATTTTGTCTTTTCCTGTTTTGCCAATGTTATGTTTTATTGTCTCCCTTTTGCAGTATATCAGGGACTTGTATTTACCTGGAAAAAGTTCAGTTTTAAAGTGTGTTTTGCTTCTCTATGTATAGTACTCTGATGGAATCACTTAATAGTTCATTTTTTTTGACCATCCATTTTTCTCTTCCAGATGGCAGATTGTGGGGGATTGCCCCAAGTTGTTCAGGTATATTTTTATTATAGGAATTGTCATACTTAATACATCTAAAGGATATCCATCTAATCATTTATTGCAGTTTTTAACTGCAGTTTTTAAAAAATGCCAAAAGAATTTGTAATATATACCAAATTAATTAATTATGAAATACCAAAAGGAACAACAAAAGGGAAAAATCTAGAAAATTAGACTGGAAAATATCCTGAAAAATCAACAAAGATATATAAACCACCCAAGTATAATTATTTAATTATGTAATAATGCCTCAAATTGTGTATAGCAATACTTGCATATACTTCTTGATTATTATTTTTCTTTTCTAGCCTGGGAAGCTAACTGAAGCTTTCAAATACTTTGTTCAAGGAATGGGTTACAGTAAGTGATAATATAATGTCTTTGCATTAATTTCCATTTAGAGCCTACTAAGTGACTGAGATTATTTGTTTCTCAATCATGGATCCTATTCTGTACTTTGGCCATCATAAATTCATACACATTATTGTACTGGAAGATAGTTTTGTCTACCACAGTAGGACCTTTGAAAAGGTCCTTGAATTACAGTTCTGCCTTTTAGTGATTTGTTGTCTAGTTTCCAAAAGGCTGTTTTAGAGAGAGTCAAATATCTAACCTCTGCTTAAAAGATTATCATTACAGTTTTTCCTACCAATAACTTTATTGGCAGAGGTGATGCATAGGCTATTCTTAAAATGTTTATCTGTAAAGGAAATATGCATGAGCATTTTTCCAATATGGAAATTAATATCAGGTTCAGTAAAAGCCAAACAACTGAAACCATGTTGTAAATTGCCCAAAATATTCTTTATTGTTTTACTAAACAATTCTTAAAGTTTTAGAATTCAAAATATGGAAACGCTTATGGCAAGGCAAGGCTTACATTGTCTCAAGTTTGTTATAACTACGGTACCCTAACTTTGTTTCCCATTCCCTCTCTTATCTCTGCTTCCAGTCCCTTACATGCAGCTCAGTCACCTGAACACTGAGTCAGGTATCTACAAGTATATGTCTGGTTTGGCCGAGTTCCATTTTTCTTATGCATTATGCCGCTTATAGCATGGCCTGGTGATCTTTGGCACTCCAAGCCATCTCATTGTACACTTTTTGTGCTACAATCTTTTTTAGTGGTTTAATTTGCATTGGTTGGACTATTGCATGGTTTGCAGCTAGATGGTGGTGTAGGAATCAAATAAACAAATTCCAGCTTTCTGAAAAAAGCTTCCCAGGCTATCCTTGTACTGTATATAGAGGGGAGAGGACACAACTGCTTTGCACAGAATGTTTGCTGATTGACTGTATCAGGGTGTTCCCTGATCAAAGGCTTGTACAACCGTTTCACTTCTGAGAGTGGAATGATATGTAGGAGAAACATTATTCCTAACTCTTCTTCAGCAAAACATATAGGTAGTTGGAGGGTATTTTAAAGAAGCAATTACAAGTAAAAGTACAAAGTGAAAATTAAGCTGAACTGGGAGGGAGAAGTGAAAAGGAATTTTATTTGCAAGCAAGATCTGAAGATGAGAAAGGGTTTAAGCAGTTTCTACATACAAACGTTCCTGCATTTTACCCCAGCAAGTACAGATTAATGAACCGTGAACAGAGTGATGCCTGATTTGCTTTTCAGCAGCAGCTCTCCTTTTCTTTCTGCCTCCTCCATTATTAGACCGCTGAGGCAGTTAAAAAACATTTGTTATTTCTGGCATTCACCGCCTCTTTCCTTACAGTGCCATCTGCAAGCATGACCAGGTTGATCCGTTCCCGGACCCAGTCATCTTCAAGTGTAGGTTCTGGAGAAAGCACTCAAGCACGGTTTCAAGCTAACAACCTAAGGGAGGCAAACATGGGAATACCTGAAACTACTCAAGTCCATGGCAATCCTCAGACTATGGAAGTATCCTGCTAAGCAAGCATGAGAATCCAGACCATTCCTTTTCTCTCTTCTGCACCCATCCAACAAATGGCATTAAAGGTTTTTTTCCTCTCATTATGCCTGCTAACTTTTCACCTGTCTCTTTGGTGTTATATCTAGTTATGTTTGTACAGAAAGTTTAGCTGCCTACGGCTGTACCGAACAATAGCTGCTGGAGGTACAGGAGTGATTTTTGAGCTTTTTTTGCAGGCTATAGATCAAAAGCTGGGTCTCTCCTTTTGCCTTTCTCCCCTCCCTCCAGGGAAACTGCACATTTTGTTTTAATTCCTTCCACCTCTCCATCACACCTTCATATTTATCTGCTTGAAATACTTGGTGCTCTTTAAAAGATGTTCCCTGGTGTGGTGGTGGTGGTGGTTTTGATCTCTTGAAAATGGCTGTTTGGTTCAGCCAGTTAATTCTATGTGCAGAGCTTTGCTCTGTAACATGCAAGGGAAAGAAATACTTTCATGGATGCTGCAAGGGCTTGCTAATTAATGCTGTATAAATCCAAATTTAGCTTGTTCTCAGTTGAATATGACGAAATAATGTGTGTGTCATAAATGTGGTAAATGCGCTTCCACAGTGGGCTTGCCACTGAAATTGTATACATCTGTATGCGTCCATTAGCTACTAACTTCCATTGGTGCTAGGCAAGATGAAGATGTCTTCATTTCCCCTGGCCTCCTATGCTATCCGATCATTTGAAAACAGTGAGTCTCTCCTGTCTTCTTGAAATCCAGATGATCATTTTTGTGGGTTTTTTTTACTTAGAATTGCTTTCTAGTGTGCTTCTGCTAAAAGGCATTAAGGCTTTTGACTGTGGTCCTAACAATATCTTTGGAGTTCTGATTGGAGAGGACATCTTTGATTCAGAACTCCAAGAGCGGATGTATTTCTGTTCTAACTCTTGAGATCATAACATAATGTATGAGTTGTACAAGAGTTCTATATTTCATAACTGAGCAGGAGAAAGTAAGCTGTTTCCTGTTGGTTTATTCAGAAGCACCTCTCACTAGAACAATTAGGCTGCAAGAAGAATTAGTTATTTAGCCCAGCTCAATTTCCAAGAAAGAGGGCATATTATTCAACTGTGTGTAAAGGATTTACATGCTATAAAATAGGCAAAGTTACATTATAGTAGATTTAGAAATAGAACCAGATGATATTTAGTATAATTCCCAACATCCTGTACAATGAGTTCCTGAAGCTGAAAACAAACAAAAAAAAAATCCAAAGTTGAAAATAGATACTAAACCAAATATCTTAATTTTCACAATAAATTATACACCCTTAATTTCTAAAGGGAATTAAATGTATTAGTTCAGAGATATATTTATAATTATTGAAATAAGATAAATTGTATTAAATTGAACAACTAAATTCTAAATTCTGCTTTTGAATAGTTGAGTGAGTAAGAAGACAATGCTATTCATATTGACCCTAAAAATAAATCTCATTGAATTTAATGGGTTTCCTTCCTATCTAAGTGTATGTGGAGACTGGACTAATCTTGAATGAATATATATAAAATGGAAATTATTCATTCTATATTTGAAAGACTAGTTCAACATTTATTATAATGCTAATTCTGTATCTGTGAAAGACCATTTGGTTCTTTATGTAGATTTTCCCTCCACTATTTTCATTAAAACAAATATTTTACTATGGACTATTACTGAAAAAAAATTCTCTTAACTTAGAAGGAAAATATGTAGACACACACAAACACGTACATAAATATAATTTATATTCTGATGGAAATAGATTAAAATGAATAAGTGCACTAAGAATCGGGCAGTTTGGGAAATAACTTAAAACATCTGCTTCACTGGGATTTCAGAATATAATTCTAAACAGACTATAGAATTGAATTAACTCAGGATTTCTGAACCCATAGCTATTTTTGTAGCCTTTCTCTCAAGCAGATGCATTACTAAAAATACAAAAGGGAAATATCTAAACTGAAATATTTGTTCTTTTTGGGTTATATAAAACTATTATTTCATTTAAATACTAGTTAAAGGAATGTTTTGATGTAGTTTATATTGTAAAAGTGTGCTCTGCTTATGGCCTGTATATTATATATGTGTTTATGAAGGGTATCTGTGTGTGCATGTGTGCATGCACACACATTCATTCCATGCAATGCTGTTAAATTTAATTCTCTGCTCCTGGTAGATATCGAAAATTTTTACCATGAGAATTAGAAAGTTTCTAAATCATTATTTTCTTGAATTCAGAATAATTTTGTGTTTTCTGATTTTAGCTGTGAAAGAGAAAATCTAAATCATCTTTAGACAGTGAGATTGCTGTTATTGGGAAGAGAAATGCAGCTGTATTTTTCATGAAATTATGGCAGAATATCTACTTTTTACTGTTGTGTATTGTTTATAAGGCCAAGATCTTCAGGAACTGTCAGATTCAATTCTGTTTCAGGTAGAGGAAGGGATTGAAAGATTTTGCCAGGGGAAAAATTGAAAGCAGTTAAATAAAGTATAATCAATTTTAATTGTTAAGGTGATTGTCTCTGTGTTTTTTGTTCCTCGCTTTTGGCTTGATATACAATCACTTGAATTGCAAAATGATCAAATTAGTTTCCCCAAGCTTAAAGATAGCACAAAAATTTAGAAGATTTCCTCCTTTTTCTGAAGACCCAATTGCCAATCAAATAGAAATGTTGGACAGGAAGCAAGGACAGAAAGCAAGATGGCTGCTTGGGAGCTTAGCTACCACAGTTCTTGTGAAAAAGAAGCCAAATAAAGAAAACAAAGTGTGGAAGTCAAATAAGCAATTTAAAAAAAAATAGACGTGATGAGAGGCAATAGGAAAGAAGGCAGCAAATGTGAAAACTGAGAGGACAGAGGCATTTATTTCCTCCCTTCAGAAAAACGTTTTTCTTCCCTCAGATGGAATACAAATTTAGAAGCTAAGAAGACTGAAGAAGGCCAGTCAAGAACAAACAGAAAGTTAGAAATGCACATTTTTGTTTCATCCTAGGAAGTAAACCTTTTTTTAAATAAAAAACCCAAATTTAATAAAACCTTCAAGAGAAAAATATATATGCAATAACAGGATCTAAGAAATCAAAGACAGTCTTCTGGTATCTTTATCATGTGTGTATCAACTTCTAATTTTGTATTAATATCCAGCGTGCATAGATTTTCCCCATGCCTATTCTCACATAACATTTCATTGTGCCAGATCCAAATTAAAAGCCAAGATTGTTCCAAATGTGACTTGTGAGTTCTCCTTTGCATATACTCTAGATATGATTAATTATGCTGTCAGAAAGTTCCACTTCACCCTGGTGGAATTTTTGTTTAATGGCGGGTCTCTTTAAAGCTCTGGTGTTGGCACTCTGAGGCACTATAACTGATTTTTCAGTTTTTCAGAGTACTTCATTTGGAATCCCATATGCTCTAAAAAGTGATTTGCAGCATGTGTGTTCAAAGAGTTTGGTTTGATATTTTGGTAAAAATTATGAAGCCATTTTTTGGGGAACAGCATTGCAGAGTAAATGACCTATCTGAAAATAATTAGGCAAGATATTCTTACTCTTACAAGCTTAACTGGCTTTAGATGTTAAAAACTGTACAAAATACAAGAAAACTGACCGAGCAAGAACACAAATATGTTAATATAACTGATCTCTGGCTCCACCTTTTTTTCCAACCATTGTTGCTCTGGTTTTATCAGAAGCTTGGTGATGTGGTTTGTGTTTGTGCACACAGAAATGTGCAGGGTTATAGTTCAGCTAGATACGATAATTTATGCTACTTTTAGCCTACTGGGACAGATAAGATTTCATAAGTGACCAGCAGGGACTAAATAATCCCAAAGCTTCCAGCGACATTTTAATATTAGTCTGCCAGTCAGAAGGTGGCATGATGGTGACAGATATTTAAACTTGACTAGGCTTCATTTGCAATGAGTTCAAGTCCACTTTAAGAATAAATTAAGCCTAAGATAAGCATGTATAGCCTTCAAGACAATTTCCATCTTCTCCTGTGTAAG
Organism: Vipera berus; assembly: GCF_964194415.1. Classification (NCBI taxonomy): domain Eukaryota; kingdom Metazoa; phylum Chordata; class Lepidosauria; order Squamata; family Viperidae; genus Vipera; species Vipera berus. The sequence continues at coordinate 33,890,705 of NC_138204.1, forward strand.
AATATGTTATTCACTAATACGTACTAATCCACACTTTGGAATCTGAAGACACTTGAAATTATTGAGAGTAAACAGCCAAATGGTTGCCATGGTAGACAGGCTGCAGATCATCCCTTTACCACAGTTTTTACCCCTGTAAAACTGTTGTTATCCCTTCTACCTTTTATATTCTGAGGGGAAGATTTGCAAAACAATACCGACCAAGAAGTTTTTATAACTGGGTGGTTATGTCCTAACAGCTTTCTTAGAAATAAAGATTATTTTGGAGATATACTTTGCAATGCTCATTTTATCATTTAATTTCTTTAAAAAAAATAAAAACAGGACAAAGATGACTATAGTGTATAGTGCACATTCTACCCTTGTGCACTGTTTTGAGAGTGCTGAACACTATTATAGCAGTGTCTTTGGGATCTAATTTATCACACAGTGGTTTTCTGTGGAGAAAAATGAAACAGTCATCAACCACCTTTCCATTACGTCAAAGGAAGCTGAGCTGTTTGTGAGTTCTTAGAATTTAACACTTCTTAATAACATGCACTCAAACTATAAAAGTTATACCAATGTGCTGTGTATCATGCTTGGGCGCACTTGGCATTAAGAAGGATCAAGATAACATTGTTTCGATATTATTTGCACCTGTATACTGCATGAAAACAGTTGCCTGAAAGACTGCAGCAAAGGTCCAAACCAATAGAAAAATAGTTTGCAGGCAACTCATGACATTTGTATTTCAAGAAACTTCCACTAAAGAAAAGGGCTTTCTCTAGAGCACCCATATGAATAGTTCTCTAGTTAGAATTGGGTGTTGTCATCAGTTTCCGGAGCTCCTACATTGAAAGAAAAATTCCCTACATTGAAAGAAAAAAATCTGAAGACCTGGCTATTGTAGAATGAAAGTTGAGTACAAACCATTTTGAGTTAAACAAAAATATGAGATACTTTACTCTAGCTAGAATACTTTTAAAATGGGGGAAGTTAACAACTGCATGAACCATTGACTGGTATAATTATAGCTTATTATTGTGTAGCAAAATGTAAAATATGATTGCTAGGAATAGTGCAATGGAAGCCAGAGAGCTAGGATAAAGAAGAGCATAGAACTACATATTTTTTTCGGGAAAGAGTTTAAGTTAAGTTTAAGTTTATTGAATTTATATACTGCCCTTTTCCCGTAGGACTCAGGGTGGTTTACAAAGTATTTAAAAACATCAATACAATACAAGAGTTAAAAACAGTTAAAATAATTAAATTTGATCTCTGAGGGGGGGAAAAAAACACCTCTCAGCCTAGGCCGGAAAGCTTGAAGAGCCAAGGTTTCAGGTCCCGGCGGAATGACCGAAGATCGGGGGCAGTCCTAAGCTCCACGGGCAGCTGGTTCCACAGGGCAGGCGCACCCACTGAGAAGGCCCTCCCCCTGGGTGTTATCCGCCGGCAGTCTTTTACAGGCAGCACCCTGAGAAGGCCCGCCAAGTGGGAGAGCACAGGACGAAGGGAACTTGATGCCGGCAGCAGGTGTTCCCTCAAATATCCCGGACCCAAGCCATTTAGGGCTTTATAGGTCATCACCAGCACCTTGAATCTCACCCGGAGGGCAACTGGAAGCCAATGTAGCTCACGGAGTAGAGCCATTAACTTTTAACAAATTGCAATAGGAAAAGGTGCTTTTAGAACTTATTCATAGGATTATGCTAGTAGCAGATATATATATTTTTTTACTAACATGAACATTTCAGTATCCGTTATTAAGTTCATGCCTTCCAGATTACAGGGCAAGAGGCTTTTTAAAAAGGCACATTCTTAGAAAAAAAGGCTTTGAGATGGAAGCCATCTTAATTATGCTGCCCTCTTACCGGACAACTTTTTGATTACTGATGTAAGACAGATATTGTATTCCTGAGCAATATTCATCCATCCATGCTCTCTCTTCCCCTGCCTTCAGAGGTTGTTGCTTCTTGTTTGTGGTATGCTGTAATACTTTCAACACTAATAAAACATCCACCTTAGAAGAAACTAGCAGTTGATTAATTGTAACAACATTTGGTTTCTTTTGTATTTTCCTAACAGTCTTCAAGGACAATAATGTGATTTTTTTATGTTTCTTTTCTGCCTTTTGTTGATAGGTCCCTCTGAGTGGTATACTAGAAGATTGCTGTTAGCAACAAATTTTGATGGGAAGCTTGCCCAGTAAGAGGAAACAGATTGCTAACCAGACAAGCCCACAACTGAACACATGGCACAGCCAGAGCTATAGCGTAAACCTGTCAGGTAGAGGTTATGCTGTGCTACCATCAGCCTGAGTCTTAAAACAACAACACACACATACTGTACATACAGATTTTGTGTCTATGCCAGACTAAATTCATAGTCTCCCAATTTCTAATCTAGTGATTTAAGCACCACACCAAAGTGGCTCTCTACACCAGCAAAAGAGGGATTTAATCATTTATCTCCTTAGTATATGCTTTGCTATATTGATTTTGGGGGATAGAAAAAGAAAACAATTCCAAGCAGAAAAATAGGGGGAAACATAGGCTTCTGGACATCTCATTTTTGTATGCAATGATTTATTTTCATACATAATAAAACAAGTAATGTGATTTATTACCCGAAAGGTTACAGTCACATGATATATATACATATGAAGTATAGTTTGTGAAATTTATGTTGTGTACTGTGATCTGGTTCTGTGTGCCAGTGGAAATGGAAGTCTTTAGCACTTACATGCTAGTTATCTAGCAGCTTTTATTAATTTTGGTTGAGATTCTAAATCTTTGATTGAACATGAAGCTTATTAACAACACAGGAGCTATAATATTTAGTCTGCCCCACAATATAGCAATGAGGAACAATGTGAGACAGACAGTTCCACTGCCAGATGGATTTTCAGTTGGCCAGTTTGGAGTCCTTGATGGGTCGATATCCACATGGAAGTTAACTCAGGGTTCTATCTTGACCCTAGGATTCTTCAACATCTTTATAAATGAGGAAATAGAAGGGATGCTGTTAAATTTGCAGATGACACAAAACGGAGGGGGGGAGGGTTTGCTAACAATCCAGAAAACAAGCTCAAGATTCAAATGGAAATGCAACAAAATGTTGTTCAATAGTGAGAAATGGAAGATTGTGCACTTAGCTAGGAAAAACTAGATACACATTTACGGCAGATGATACCAGCCTTAGAAGTAGTAACTGTGAGAAGAATCTGGTAGATCACAGATTAAACATGGACCACTAAAAGAGACTGCAGGTTTCGGTTTCATCACAGAGGTATAGTGTCAAGTTCACAGGAAGTAATAGTACTGATCTATGCTGTACTGGTCAGACTAGAATATTGTGTGCATTTCTAGTTGCCACAATACTGTATAAAAAGGATGCTAAGGAACTAGAAATAGCTCAGAGAAAAGGAACAACAATGATGGTAAAGGGTTTGAAAATTAAAACCTACAAACAGCAGTTAAAGGAATTTGGTATTATTAAAGGTATTATTAGCCTAAAAAAGAGAAGGCTAAGGGGAGATATGACAGCTGACTTCCAATATATGAAGGAATATCTTAGGGTAGAGGCTATAATTTCTTTTTCATAGCACCCAAAGATAAAAGGAGAACCAATGGGGGGTATCTTAACACTAAGAAATAACAGATTTGTAATAAGGAAGTACAGTATTTGCTGATTGTGAGAGCTATTGAGCAGCAGAAAAGCCTACCTTCTGAGCTTGTGGATGCTCCATCACTGGAAAATTTAAATAATTTTTTTTGGCAACCCTTTGTCTAGGATAGTATGAAGATCCTGCATTGGGCAAAGATTGGACTAGATTCTACAAAGATCAATTGGTTCTCTTTTCTTTTTTTTAACTTTCCTTGGAATAAGGAATATTGCAAGGGTGAAAATAATCCTGTTCCTAATACCCAGTAAATAATGACCTGAGATCAAGAGATGATTTTTGATAGCTTCCCCTGAATTTGTGAGGGTTGAATAAGAATGAGAATTGAATAAAAGATCTTGTTGCACTTTCAGTTTACAGAAAGTTCACATCTCTAGAATTCCATCAATCCCTCCTGAACTGGGAAATGTGTAAGGTAGATTAGAATTCTTCTTAGTTCATTGCTCTTTCTTTACTACCTTACATTTAATCTTCCCCTCATTTTTTAATTTATTGACTGATCTATAAGAGTTTCTATTTAATCTTTGTACTTACAAGAGACTCAGTTTGGTTTAGTAGAAAAAAAATCCTGAACTAGGTCTCATGTAGAGAAGCCAGCTGGGTGACTATGGGTCATTTTCTGTGACTCTAGATTGGACAATCAGAAAACATCCTGGAAGAATGTAGTTACACTAGCTATGAAAAATGCATGGATCTGTCCATATAGTTACCAGAAGACTGACTTGAAGAACCATAATCATAAAATTTTAAAATAATGTTTTATTCAGTAGCATTGGTAGTGACCTTTAAAAAAAAGAGCCAGTTTTAGTATCATTCTTAGAGAATTAAATAATAAAATAAGTAACAAAAATAATTACTGTAGTTATAAGCTATTAGGATGAGTATTCATCATCAGTTGTGGTAAAATAGATGCAAAAACAGGTGATTAGTTTTAAAATGCTTTAACAAGTAAGCAGCTGAAACTGAAAGGTTGAAGTAGACAAGGTGGTGTGCCCTACTAGCAAAGGAATTCCACTGGTGATACCTGAGAATAGAGAGTACTGTCTGGCATTCTCAGTTGAGTGCTTCAGCCTGGGGGGAGGACAGTAAGGGAAAAATCTTTCTTAGTATATTTGTATAAAAAAGGTGGCCGTATAGAATTTTGGATTTGAATTATGTAGTGCTATGATGAAATGTTTTGTCTTGACCACAAATGAATAGGAAACAATTTGTTGTTGTAATATATTGTTGGGAACTAGCTTCTATCAACACATCATTCACATTTCTACATTCTCATCTAGAGGAAGCTGTGAGATAATCTTCAAATGAAACATACAGTATGTAAAGCACTTTGCAAGAATACTTCAAATATTGAGAGGTTAAAATCACACATTAACCTAGTCAGTGTTTATTTTTTCTTTTAATTTGCAATTGCCAATTCACCCATAGTTGTTGCAGTCAGTGATTTTCCTTCTAAAGACACAGAGTCAGTACTAAGGATGGGGGAACAGCTGAGTTTGGTATCTGAATAAGTATTAACAGACAAGATAATGGACAAAACACATGAGGTATTTGCATCAAGCAGTGCAGTAAACATTATGGTAGTCATCAAGAGGGATATGTCCTGGAGAGGTTAGGGAGATCCCCATTGCAGGATAATTCCATATCTTCAAAACATCCATGGTGAGACCTTATTTTGTTTTTCATATCTACTTTGTATTAGCTGTCCAAATTAGTTTAGCTGCCAATTTTCCATTTTTCTTTACATTTTACAGTATTGTATTTATGTTTAATGTTATTGATATTTAAAATTAAAAATGGCACAGTACAAGATAAAAACACTCCAACCTCAACTTTTTGTTTGTACACATTAATGTATAACTAGCCACTTCTATAGTGACAAATCTATCTAATCGACAAAACCAAAGTCAAAGTTTCATTTTGTTTCATTATTTGAGATGTCCTCTGAGCAGTTAGAAGGGCTAATTCAGCCTTTCTCAACCTGATGTTCTTCATTTGCATTAATATAATTCCCAAAATTCCAGTTGCCCATGTGGCTGGTCAGTCTGGGGACTGTAGACCCAACACATCAAGATTTAATTAACTCTTCATCCTTCATGCTTAAAGTCTGGATACTTTGGGTGTTAGTGTAGTCCCAAGAATGGGATAATAGCAGAGCATTTTTTTATGACAAAGCCTGCTCCTTGACTAGAATTTTAGAAAAAAAGGGAATTTCTTCAAGAAGTACGGCAGAATTTTACCTGAGGTCATGGCTTTAAGTTAAATTTCTTCTCCTACAGAGAGGGTGAATGGTGTCAAGTCAAGTCAGTAGCAACTGGCCAAGAATGCTGTGTACCTAACAACAGCATAGTTAAAATTTCACACAGGTAAGCATTGTGGTTTTTCCCTATCGGAAGTAACATCACAGAACATTGGGGGTGGGGAGTTTCTCTGTATTCCAAGAGATCCTCAGTCCTATAAGGAAAGTAGTTTCCCCCTTAACTTTCACACAATCTTTTTCATAGACAACTGAGCTCTGCAGTGTTCTTGTCTTCAGGTGGCTCTAAGATGGCTTTGATCGAGCCAAAGCTGAGGAGTTGTTACTGCTGCCTGCAAACCAGGAAGGTTCTTTCATCATAAGAGACAAGCGAAGAAAGGTATGGATTCTACATAATATTCAAAGAAATCTCCCAGTTCTGTAAGTGTGAGGAAATATAAGGTACACCAAGTGATAACATATAATTAAGCTTTGAAATTAATAAAGTTTTCTTCCTCAACTAAGACATAATGCAAGTTTTAAAGATACTAGCACAACTCTAAACATCAGAGAAAAGATCTCATTGCTTTCAAGAGAATGTAATGAAACATATACTTTCATTAATCTCTCTGAGCAGTAGGATTGAGTGGACTTGTTTCATTTCTAAATATGTTACAGATTGTTTTATTCTGATAAACAGGTTGCTACTCTTTATCAATCAGATGCAGAAATCATGAATCCTGGAATTGTGTAAAACTCTACTGCATTAACTGTTCGGAGAACAGCTGGCTTTATATCTTCCCCAGCCTTACCTTCCCAAGCTTGCACAAACTGGTAGATTATTATTCTGGCAATTATTTTTTAAAATTAATTAAAGGAAATTATACATTCTTTTCAGTTTCTGGTTGTGTCAATCTTTCTCTCTGTATAAGTGTGTGTTAGAAAAAAAGAGACAGGATTGCTTTACAGCATGTTGGCCACTAGGCAAAAACTTCACCCCTTTGGAAATGGCCAAAGATCTGTATTACAAAGATCACACGTTCCTGTTGGTGACCAACATTTGGGAAAATCTGTGTTATGTCCTGTTATAATACCAACTTTTCAGAAACCTACTGTCAGAGGGAATTTTGAAGTTCATGGAGGAGGAAGGTTGTTTTTCAGCTCTTCCCATGTGATCTCTTATTAATTTGACCTTTACTTGTCAATAGGTTATTCAGTTCTACCATTTGTCGTCTGTTATGTGTGCCCAGCCTGAGCCTCAGAATGTGTTAAGGGCCGTTTCTGGGCTATATTGTTAATTGGTTAACTCACTTGGCTGCTGTATTTTTTAGATGTTTTTAAGTGTTTTTATGGTTTTAGAATTTTAAGCCACCCAGAGTCACTTGGCTGAGATAGTTATAGAAATTTAATAAATAAATAACATTTGTAAGAATGTCGTGAAAAGTCTTGGTCTGGATTCTGTTCTGTGATCATGCTGTAAGAATTTTTTTAAGTTGGGTATTTTCATCAAGAAAATAAAAGTGCATTTTTACCCAAAAGCTGGAGAAACAACAGTGACTTATGCACTTGGATTTTTTTCAAAATAATATTATTATCCTCCATGAACTTCAAAATTCCCTCTGACAGTAGGTTTCTGAAAAGTTGGTATTATAACAGAACACAGATTTGGATTTTTTTCAATAATAATTAATAATAATAATAATAATAATAATAATAATAATAATAATAATAATAATAATAATAATAATAATAATAATAAAAACATTGAAGGAAAATGTGATAACAACTTGACATGGGCATGGCTTAAGATGGGAATCATCAAGAAAGAAACAGAAGGTTTAATACTGGCTGCTCAAGAACAAGCACTACAAACTAATGCCATGAAAGCGAAGATACAAAAATCTACTAACAATCCAAATTGCCGACTTTGCAACGACAAAGTTAAAACTGTTTCACATTTAATATGTGAGTGCAGCAAAATCGCGCAAACTGTTTACAAAGCTAGATATGACCGAGTTGCTAAACTAATCCACTGGGCATTGTGTAAAAAAATACGACTTGCCTGTGTCCGAAAAGTCGTGGGAACATAGGGTGGAACAAGTTGTCGAGAATTAGAGGGTGAAGATCTTGTGGGACTTCCGAATACAGATCGCCATTTGGAACACAACACGCCAGATATCACAGTCATAGAGAACCGAAGATGATTGATATCGCTGTACCAGGAGATGCCAGTCGAAGAAAAAGAACTGGGAAAAATTACGAAATACTGCGACCTGGCTATCGAAACTGCGCGATTATAGATGAAACGTGTAATAGTGATACCCATTGTCATTGGGGCACTGGGAACTATGTCCAAAAACTTTGCAAAATACATCAAGAAATTGCAGCTTCCTGCAATAACTCCAGCAAAGGTACAAAAAACTGTGCTACTTGGAACATCTTACATTTTAAGGAGATACCTGGTTGATACCTAGGATGCTGGCAGCAACCCGTGTCAACCATTAGTGCCAGTCAATTTGAGTGTTCAGTTGACTGAGGTTCATGTTATAATAATAAATAATAAATAATAAATAATAAATAATAATAATAATAATAATAATAATAATAATAATAATAATAATAATAATAATAATAATAATAATAGAGTTGGAAGGGACCTTGGAGATCTTCTAGTCCAATCCCCTGCTCAGTCAGGAAACCCTATACCATTTCAGACAAATGGTTGTCCAGTCTCTTCTTAAAAACTTCCAGTGCTGGAGCACTCACAGCTTCTGGAGGCAGGCTGTCCTGTCCCACTGATTAATTGTTCTAAATATCAGAAAATTTCTTAGTTCTAGGTTGCTTCTCTTTGGTTAGTTTCCATTCGTTGCTTTTTGTCTTGCCTTCGGGTGCTTTGGAGAATAGCTTGACTCCCTCTTCTTTGTGGCAACCCTTGAGATATTGGAACACTGCTATCATGTCACCCCTCGTCCTTCTCTTCATTAAACTAGACATACCCAATTCCAGTAACCGTTCTTTATATTTTTTAGCCTCCAGTCCCCTAATCATCTTTGTTGCTCTTCTCTGTATTCTGAGTCTCAACATCTTTTTTACAACATGGTGACCCAAACTGGATGCAGTATTCCAAGTGTGGCCTTACCAAGGCATTGTAAAGTGGTATTAACATTTCATGTGATCATGATTCTATCTGTTAATGCAGCTTAGGCTTTGACAGCTGCAGCACTCTGCTGGCTCATATTTAAGTGATTGTCCACTAGGACTCAGAGATCCCTCTCACAGTTACTACTATTGAGCAAGGTACCACTTATACTATACCATTGAGCAAGGTACCATCTATGCCATACCTGTGTATTTGGTTTTTCTTGCCTAAATGTAGAAACTTTTCACCATTGAATTTCATTTTAATAGTGAATGAATGAATGAACCTTTATTGTCAAAGTACAACCATGTATACATTGATTGGCTGAGCCTCCCTTCGTGCCCCCACCCCCAACTTACAGTGACACAAACCCTCCATCTTTACACCATGTGAGCTAATTGCACAACGCACCAGCCTTGCAAGTCAATTATACATAGTTTATAAAATTATTTCCCATTCAAAAGCCTAACAGCCCATGGATAAAAGCTGTTCTTCAGCCTGTTGGTACGGCTGGCTATACTTCTATATCTCCTACCCAATGGTAGGAGAGCAAAGAGATACCATGCTCAATATTCAAGTCTGTCAAGATCCCCCTGTATCTTAAGCCTATCTTCTGGTGTGTTGGGTATTCCTGCCAGCTTGGTGTCTGCAAATTTGATGAGTTCCCCACCTATCCCCTAATCCAAATCATTGATGAAGATGTTGAAGAGCAGTGAGCCCAGAACAGAGCCCTGGGGCACCCCACTACACACTTCCCTCCATGCAGATGCAGTTCCATTGAGGACTATATGCTGAGTACGGCCGGTCAGTCAGCTACAAATCCATCTGGTGATGATGCTGTCTAATCCACATTTTTCTATCTTATCAAGTAGTAGGTTGTGGTCTTCTTTATCAAATGCCTTACTGAAGTCCAAGTAAATTATATCCACAACATTCCTCTGGTCCACTAATTTTGTCACCTGGTTAAAGAATGCAATAAGATTTGTCTGGCACGATCTGTTTTTGACAAACCCATGTTGGCTTTTGGTTATGACTTTTCCTCTAGGTGTTCGCTGATTCGTTGTTTATCTTTTCCAGAATCTTCCCTGGCATTGATAGGTCTGTAGTTTCCTGGATCCATTTTTTCCCTTTTTTGAAGATACAATACAGTAGGCTGTCAGAAAACCTTATATATGAAAACCTGTCATGTTTATTTTATTTAATAGAAAGTAGTGATGGCTTATGTTGCTGTTTGAAGAAACCGCGCTTCATCCAAGGAACTAATTCAGCTTGTTTCATCATCTTTCCAAACCTGTGGCAGTAAAAAAATCTGTTCTCAACTGGCAACAGATCAAGAGGTTATTTTATTTTTTATATTCAACTTATACTCAACCTTTATCAACAACTCAAATAATATGGCTGGCTGGGTTGTTCAAATTATGCTAACAAACGTTTTGTAAAACCATGTTTGCACAATTTAGGGATATTTATTTTATTAGGTTAAAATATGTTGTTGGGAAACAATAGGCTATTTAGGAAAGTGACACCAAACCCCAAGTTACATACGCCCGGTTCAGTTATGACAGCTGCAGTGCCATTAGTCATTCACCCTTATGACAAACCATGGGAATGCTATAGTGCCCCCCCTCTCTTGCCCCCCATCCCGCCCCAGCAGAACCCGGAGCGCTCAGGACTGCTTTCCGTGTAGCCTGGAAGCAGTAGCCATTTTCAAGTCTCTTGCTGAAATGATAGCTGCTTTCAGAGCTTTCTGCTCCAATCAGCTATCTGCTGATTAGATAGCCATCAAGAGGCTGCAAAGCTCTTCTATCTCTCTAGGTTTTGGAAAGGCAATTCTTGCATAAAAGGCAGCTTCAGGACAAGCTTTCCAAGTTTTCTTTTGCTTAACCCCTCCCTCTCTTGCCCCTCCCCAAAAAACCCACATTGCTTCAATAAAAAAAACACCTGAGAGGGACAGATTTGTTGATAAACCCCTCATCCCCATTAAGTTTATAGAAATGTTGATAGGGATCAGACAAATTGTGGAATTTGGATTCACACTGGAACTTCCCTTCCCAAGATGACCAGCACAGAGTTAAAGAGGTGCTTTCAAAAAGAGAAATGTTTTTCCCTCTATAGTGAGCTGGAGCTGTAGTTTGATGGTCCTGCAGCAGTAAATATACGGAACACAACTGGCCTAAGTACTATATACTATTCTGAAGAAATTGTATTCAGCAGGATGTGAGATTTTTAAAGATGGGATCAAGTTACTTCACCATGGCTGGATTCTCATCACTTTCTCAGATGAAAAATTTGTATCTCAAGCAAGAGATTTTTTTTTAAAAAAAATGTATGCCTTGTCAGTTTTAACATTTCACATTGCCAACAAAAGCAAATAAGGACAGAATATCCCCAACAATCTCCAAACTATTTCAAACGCCTTGATTCTGGAAAGACAATGTGATAATTTTATGATACCAAATCATTGTTATTGATAAAATATATAAATATATAAAGCTAACTTTTTAGCTTTTAAGAGCTGTGGTGGCACAGTGGTTAGAATGCAGTACTGCAGGCTAAACTCACTGCTAACTCTAGGAGTTCGTTTCTCACTGGCTCAACATTGACTCAGCCATCTTTCTGAGGTCAATAAAATGAGGACTCAGATTGTTGGGGACCACATGCTGACTCTAAACCACTTAGAGAGGGCTGTAAAGCACTATGAAGCGGTATATAAATTTAAGTGCTATTGCTATCTTGCTTTCTAATTTACTGAATCTTTCATTTAGACCTTAACTCAGCAGATGCAAGGGCATTATTTTATGTTTTAGCACTTCTTCAATTATTGCCCTGGCACTGGCAAATTGAGAGATTACGACTGACTCAATCTTTCAAGGAGCTTTTGCAGCTGAAGGTGGCTTGAAGTCAAGTCTCCTGGGTTCTAATTCAACAATTTAACCGGTACTCCACACTGGTTCTATATTGTTTTAAAAATAATCCATGAGACAAGTTGTTTCTTTGCAACTCCAGAATCCTCAGCTGTAACAAGCATAAATCACTGTAGCAAGGAATATTGCATCTGTTGCTACAAGGGAAGAATCCATGCCATTAGCAAAATCCAGTACATTAGCCATGTACTGAAGCAGAATATGCTAATAGTTGTTTGCTTGTTCTTGTGACAAGCATCATATTTGAAATAAAATAAAAACAAAGCCATTATTATTTTAACAATGTTGTTCAGAAATGTTTTCTTTCATCTAGCTCAGACTTCTTGTCAGAAGAATCACTAACAGAAGACTCACCCATCAGTCTTGGCTCGTGAGCAGTTACTACTTACTTGTTTATGACTGATGACGTGTCATTACAGGGCTCACTAGACAGAAAAGGAAGGCAAACCAAAGATGTATAAAGCTAATATTGGAAGTATTTCTGTAATATTAAACTTGAACACAAGTTCTGTATTTTTATCAGGTTGATTCAAGGTGGTTATCCTTAAATCAGTGTTATTAGTTAACTTTTCATCTTTTTCAAGAAGCTTGGCTCTTTCAAATATTTTGTGTGTGTGTGTGTGTGTGTGTGTGTGTATAGTATATGTATTTTCCTTACAGGTTTTGCAGTTGGCAATTCATAATTGATTAGTAATGCAAAAGCTGAATAAACCAAATAATTGTTTCACCAGGCTGCAATGGATATTAATGTCAGTAGTTCAAGAAACAAAGGAAAGCAAGGAAAAATCCTTTCTCTGATCTGAGAGAAATAGTAGGAATGGAGCTACCAAAAGTAGAATGAAAATGCAAGTGTTCTATATACAGTATCCACAAATGGCATATAAACCTATGGCAGTTTCTGGCCGCATGCATAAGCTGCATGGTTTTGCTTAATGAAGCCACACTACATTGGTTTTATGTTAAAACTAAACAAGCCAAACATGTTCATCACCTTGACTTATTTCTAAAAATAATAAAACAGGAATACAAGTAAAATTTTAAAAATAAATTATAATGGAATCACTGACGATGTCTGAGCTTGTTTGCTTGCAAATGTTTCATTAACTGATTAGCACTGACCTTAATTGGGTAATGAAATGTCTACAAGCAAACAACAAAGTTCAGAGAGCACCAAGAAATATATGAGTTACATATATTCTTTTATATTGTAAGTCATTATAGCCTAAACAATCAGGAAATCAGTCCAAAGCCCACAAGAGTACAGTAGTTATTCTTAGTATTGAACTTGTCTAGCTCCTAGTTTCTTACACAGATTTCAGGAATATGCAACTTCTGATCTTCCAGATGTTAAATGATAAACTTTTCAGTATCCCGAAGCACTGGCCATGCTAATTAGAATTTTTATCAGTTACAATTTGTAACACTTTGAAAGTTACATATGTCTAATCCCTGCCCTATAGTTTTAGGATTATCTTCAACATTAAAGGGATATAGCTAGAAATGTAAGTTATTCAAGTCTTAACAAAATGCACTTACTTGTTTACAGCTAAAAGATAGAGAAATAATTTTTTCAGGGTTACCTTGTTATTTAGAAAACTCCCCATAATGTTGTTATGAGACAACTGGATGTCATTTAACAATCACAAACTTTATTCCAATGTATTACAGCAAAATAATTTTATCTGCTGTACATTTGCTATGCTTATTACCTATAAGAGCTAAATAATTGGAGACAAATTATTCCCTGAAATTAGTCTTGGCATAAAGTCTCTGTCAGAATGCAAAATAGTGGACTGTTTTTAAATGAGATAAGCTGGTCAGAAAACTGTTACTTCTATGACAAACACTAGATAACTGAAATCTACATAATTCTGCAGCATATAAACATTATGGATTTTATTCATAATTACCAATTTGTACACTAAACAGGTCTTCAACTCACAAATGTGCTTTAATTTAAACTTTGGTGGTGTCAAAAACAACTCCAAATATCAAGGTAGGAAAAGTCCAACATTCAGAACACCCAATGCAAAAATACCCTATTCTGTCCACCTCAAAGTAATTTCTTGTCCCGGATGTTATCTAACAAAAAGTAGTGATGGAAATATGATCTCCAGGCAAATGATATTCTTAAACATATAAAATAGTTACAATACACCAATGTTCAAAAAGCTACTATATAACGTAGCTTCAATGTAAGCAGCATTTCTTCACTTTGATCTCACAAATAATGCTAGTAAGGAAACTAAAAATAAAAGTACAAAAAGGGGTTTCAAAAACATTGTTTAACATAATGTCCCATTGCCTTTGGGAACAGTACCTCATGCATAGACCTTGACTCTTTGTTATACACAAATATAAAATTAACTGATTCCCAAAACCACACTTTACAAGTATCTACAATGAAACATTTATAATATTGAAAAAGATTATGTTTCAAACTATAACCGGAATGGCAATTATTAACAGTAGGGAAGGAAACAATACCATGACCATCATTGGGTATGGCTAGATCTCAATCTACAGTATGCCCTTCCTTGTGTAGACACTTTTATACCCTGCATTCAGGATATGTCATCAGTACTAGGTCATGGGAGGCACAGCATGGCCAGATTTAGAAATTCAAGAATGCACAGAAGCTCAACATAAATGGGTGTCCCAGTACCATGAGAATCATGCTACAATGACATGATAAATATGGAAAATGATAATTTACTAGGAAAAGAAGTGCAACCAAATTGGGACCTTCTACTACATCTATTTTAAATAGTAGATTAGTTTCAGGTCATATATGCAAACCTCTTGTAACAGTTTACTATAAAAGTAGACATTCATACTTGCTAGGCTTGAAAATAATATTATCTATTGATTAAATACTGTAGTTATGCATAAACTATTAGGATAAAGTATGAGTTTCTGACACATTAAGTCACTTAAATAAACTAGGTAGAATGTTAACTACAGCCTTGGATTGCTAATTATTTTTTGGCTCTTAAAACTTTGTTCTCCAGTGGCACAATTTTGTCAGTGTATATATGCAAAGAACATTAATGATTATTTCAACTTGATACAAGGAATGAAAAAAAATCCTTTGCCAACCTGCTCCTACCTTTTGAAGACAAGAATAAATCCCTTTCCATAATGTTAAAAAACACCTAGCAAAGACCAACTGAACAAAAGATAAGGGCAATCTCTTTACTTTTATGAAGAGTAACCCTTGCCTCTAAATAATTCCCTGAAGTCAGTTCTGTGTCCCATGCAACAAGCATGCTATTCCATTAAAATAGAGCGTGCTCATCATACGACAGGCTCCAGCCATCCAGCAGAAATTTCATATCATGTTGAACAGCAAAGTGCTATTTGTTGTACTTTGCCCAAGTCTGTGAGAAGTTGTTTTATACAATGTTTCAGTTGAGGAAGTCTTGCTAATGGTTCGGGTGGCTCCAGCTCTCCAGTATAATCCAACCAACTCTCTAAAACTGTAAGAGAAGAGACGATACGTAACAATCACAAAGGCGTAAGGTACTAACGGCTAAATTTAAGTAGATTTGTATTAGCTATAAAGAACTTCAGTGGGATAGTGTAATCTTTTCTTTAAAGGAATCAATTTTTCAGGTGTTTTTTTAATAAAATATATGAACTATCAAGCAATTCAAAATAGCAAGAAGTTCCTCCCTTAAAGCTTTGCTTCCTGATTTTCTTGCTATAACTAGGTAAACGAAGGTGTATAGTTGAAAGAATACAGATGTGGTTTAACAGTTATTATTGATTTTGTTGTTTTTCATTTCAAGTATTTAGCGGCATATAGTTCTCAAACTATACTTGGAACTACATCAATTTACTGCAACTATTTTCAGATAGATGAAGCCTCTCTTTAGTACAGGCATGTCAAACTCATAATGTCGCATGACGTATCGTGACTTTTTCTCCATTGCCGGCAATGGGGTGGGTGCGGTTTCAGTATGATGCATCTGGCCTGTGGGCCGGCAGTTTGACATGCCTGGTTTAGTAGAAGTACCATAATCAATCAGTCAATCAATCAATCAATCAATCAGAGAAACCAACTGAAAAATCACAAGAAAAGTACTGCCAGTAAAAGATATGATATCAAAGATATCCCACATTGATAATAATAATAATAATAATAATAATAATAATAATAATAATAATAATAATAGTTGGGAGGGACCTTGGAGGTCATCTAGTCCAACCCCCTGCTCAGGCAGGAAACCCTATACTATTTCAGACAAATGGCTGTCCAGTCTCTTCTTAAAAACTTCCAATGTTGGAGCATTCACCACTTCTGGAGGCAGGTTGTTCCACTGATTAATTCTTCCAACTATCAGAAAATTTCTCCTTAGCTCTAGGCTGCTTCTCTCTTTGGTTAGTTTCCATCTGTTGCTTCTTGTCCACCCTTCAGGTGCTTTGGAGAATAGCTTGACTCCTGCTTCTTTTTGGCAACCCCTGAGATATTGGAACACTGCTATCATGTCCCCCCTCGCCCTTCTCTTCATCAAACTAGACATACCCAATTCCAGCAACTGTTCCTTATATGTTTTACCCTCCAGTCCCCTAATCATCTTTGTTGCTCTTCTCTGTACTTTTTCTAGAGTCTCAACATCTTTTGTATATCGCGGTGACCAAAACTGGATGCATATTCCAAGGGGGCTGCCGGTAAAAGACTGCCGGCGGATAACACCCAGGGGGAGGGCCTTCTCAGTGGGTGCGCCTGCCCTTTGGAACCAGCTGCCTGTGGAGCTTAGGACTGCCCCCAACCTTCGTTCATTCCGCCGGGACCTGAAGACCTGGCTCTTTGAGCTTTCCGGCCCAGGCTGAGAGTTTTTAAATGGGGTTTTATATTTGTTCAGGGATTAAATTTAATTATTTTAACTGTCTTTAACTTTTGTATTGTATTGTATTGACGTTTTTAAATACTTTGTAAACCGCCCTGAGTCCTATGGGAAAAGGGCGGTATATAAATTCAATAAACTAACTAAACTAACTAATATTTAAGTGATTGTCCACTAGGACTCCGAGATCCCTTTCACAGTTACTACTACTGAGCAAGGTACCACCTATACTATATCTGTGCATTTGGTTTTTCTTGCCTAAATGTAGAACCTTACTTTTTTCACCATTGTTGCTTTATTCCATGTAATTTTCAAGGCATACTATACTAGAATGGCTGGAGAACATACACATATATAAACATCAATCAAAAACTACTATAAAATCCAAGTTATGTTACTGCCACATATCTTTGGGATGCATGTGAGACACTGTAGTGCTTTAAGATAGCAATCTTGAAATCAGGGAACTGAGAGAATGAAGCTATCTGAGTGGCTTTGGGCCAATTACTTTATTGCAGACCTAGTGATGTTATGACTGATGATAAAAAGCACATAAGCATCAGTTACAGGTAGTCCTCTATACCACATTAGCTCAAAATTTCTGTTGTTAAACGAGGCAGTTAAGTGAATTTTGCCCCATTTTATGGCCTTTTATGCCACAGTTAAGTGAATCCATGCAGTTGTTAAGTTTAATAACATGGTTGTTAAGTGAATCTGACTTCCCCACTGACTTTCCTTGTCAGAAAGTCGCAAAGGGTACGATCATATGATCCCAGGACACTGCAACCGTCATACATATGAGTCAGTTGCCAAACGTCTGAATTTTGATCACATGACCATGGGGATACTGCAATGGTGGTACCTGTGAAAAATGGTCGTCTTTTTTCCCCCAGTGCTATTGTAACTTTGAACAGTCACTAAGTGAAAGGTTGTAAGTTGAGAACTACCTGTAATGATTTCAGCAGTTCTACAATCTGTGAATAGTTCCTATTAAACTTAAGGCTTAAATTTTATTTGAAGCACTACCAATTCAATTTACATCATCATAATAAAGGAAACAGCTGTATTTCAGAGAGGTTTAGTTGCTACTCAATATAAGCAGCTTTCTTCAATACCTATCATCAATTTTATTTGGCAGCTCATAGTCAATGTGCCTTTTCTGCTGTAGCCCCCACTTCATGGAACATCCTCCCTCCCCCATACAGAGGCTAGCCTTCTCTGTTTTAGCTTTCTGGAGGTCCTTCAAGATCTGTTTCTTAGCAAGCCTCAGAATGGCAAGCCTCAGAACTGGCAAAATAGTGGGATGGCTCCTGAGTAATTAACAACTCCTTTTTGCTTTCTTTCTTTTTATTCTGGGTTGTTTTTTATATTAACAATATTAATTCACTTGTTAGATGGCCAGCTATATAAATATGATCGATGTGCATGCCTCTTTTATAGTTACAAAAGCTAGAGAGCTATTTCAGTATGGAGAAGTGCAGTTAAATTTAAGGGAATATTATATATGATAGAAGTCTACCTGGAATCAGCTCTGTTTTAACAAGATTTAACCTGATCCACTTTAGAGGAGTTGCAGCAGCGTGCATACTGATAGTTTCATGCCACCTATTGTAATATTTGAAAAGCATCCTGTGATGACGAATGAGGAACTTTTTTAGTTTTAAACAATTTTGAATACACAAAAGACTAGATAATGAACTCTGAAAGGTCACCAGAAAGACATAAGAGAAAACACAGGCCCTTTCAGGAAGATTCTAAACTCAGTTTGCCAACCAATATAATTATGAATCTATATTAAACAGATTTAATGCAAGAAATAGAACACACACACAAAAATAATTGAACAGACCTTACAAACTCTTAACATTTGTAGCAAAAAAAGCCATTACCATCTAGTTCCTTTTCAATTAAATCCATCCTGTGAGTAACTTCATCTTGCAGGGACTCAACGTGGGTTAAAAGGTTAAGCTGCCACTGCAGCTGGGAATTCATAATTCCATCTTTGTCTTTTTCAAGCAATTTCACTTCAGTATCTTCTTCTGATGTAATTTTTTCTCTTACCTAGAAAAATGCACACGTTAACATTTCTTATAAACAGTGAATAATTTTAAAGAAAAACTGTTCAAGAGATTATATATGAGGAGCTGTGGTGGTGCAGTGATTAGAATGCAGTATTGCAGGCTAACTCTGCCCACAGCCAGGATCTTCCATCCTTCCAAGGTCAGTAAAATGAGAACCTAGATTGTTGGGGACAATATGCTGACACTGTAAACTGCTCAGAGGGCTATAAAAGCAATGTGAAGTGGTATATAAGTCTAAGTGATATTGATATATATGTTTTAATTCCTAATATTTTTGGTTCAAAAGATTAAATCATAATGCCTGCCTGTGAATGAAGTAGAAATTAGTAAGTCTAATATATTATAGTTAAGTTATAAATATACACATGCATGTACTATACTGGTAGAGGACAGGAAAGCCTGGAGGAACGTTGTCCATAGGGTCACGATGGGTCAGACACGACTTCGCAACTAACAACAACAACAATGTACTATACACATGCAAACATAGTTATAGTAGACACAAGCATCACAGACATTCTCTGAAAATCAGCAAATAAGTTACAAAGAATAGCTAGTTACCTACTACCGTGTTTTCCCAAAAATAAGGCCGGGTCTTGTTTTTTGCTTCCAAAAGAGGCACCAGGTCTTATTTCGGGGGGTGGTGGTGGTAATCTTTTATATTCACCTCCAGCACCAACAGTCCCGCCCAGCTGGTCCACTTCTTCTGGCCAAATGAGCAGCTTCATTCTGTAGCTGCACTCTGGCCTGCATTTTGCAGTCAGGCCTTTCAGGAAGGCCTCTGCAGCCGAGTACCGAGCTAAGGATAGCTCAGTTCTCGGCTGCAGGGGCCTTCCGGAAAGGCCTGTGACTATGGATTGAATCCATAGTTATGATTGAATCCATAGCTTGGTTCTCGGCTGCAGGGGCCTTCCGGAAAGGCCTGTGACTGACAAATGCAAGCTTGGCTGCAGAAGAAGTGGGCCGGTGAGGAGAGGCCTGGCTGCCAGGTAAGTGGTTGTGGGGCACGTGAGGCAGCTCCACACCGCCACTACTGCCCTAGCTTGATTTTTAGGTGTGTACCCTGCCCCAAAACTAAGGCTTGTTTTTGGGATAGGCCTTACTTTCGGGCAAACACGGTATGGGGTGGTTTATTTATGATTGACATTGTTTTTGTTTGCTGCCTGGAGTCACATATTGAGGTGTGGGGTCATACAAATTGAATAAATGAATAGGTGTGATTTGCTAATTTTTCAGCTTTCCTAACAATGAATTTATGAACTTCAGTTCCTGTAAAACTGATACAAAGGATTTTTTTCTTGTATCTTATTATTTGACTTGCTAGGGTTGATTAGCATTGATCAACATTCCTTAGCTACATGAACCCAACTAATGTAATCATAATCACAACAGCACAGGAAATCTAACTTTCCATCTGTAGTGTTAAAAACTAGAAAGGGTCCTGTAAAACATACCTTAGAATAGTTATGTTTTGATTCATTTTCCAACTTGCATATTTCTCTATCCAGTTCCCATCCTAATCTCTCCACTACAGCATCATCTCCATTTTCTCTTATCCTATTAACACCATCATCAATGTCCGAATTTCTGGTTTCTACAACAAGTCTCTGTTCTATAGCAGGATAGTAAGCTCGAGGTTTTTGGTAACAATGCTCACTAGTGATATAAGATTCCTCTACAAAGGGAATGGTTGGAGGTTTCTCAACTGTTCCATTAAAAGTTCTATAACTTGTGGTCTCCTCTTTGCAACTTTTTTCTTCAATGTGAATGAGTCTAGTGGTATGAGATTTTTCTTCTATTTTGAGATGCTTCCAAGGCTGACACCAAAGTTTTAAGTCAGGATGTTCCTTGCTTCTGTTAAAAAGATAAATACATGGAAGTTACACTGAAAACCTTTATTAGAATTCAGCTTATAACTTTTATCTTCTAAACTCATCTGAAATAGCTGGAAACTAGCCAACATGAACTTTCTATCAGATTTCAGAAAAGTCAGGATAGTGTTAATGCTTGGTATGTGCATATTAGAAATGTCTTACTATTTAACCAGAATAAGTAAAACAAGTAAAAACATCATCTGACATAAATGAGCCTATCTGAATTTAATGTCAACTCTTAACGTAGTTCTTCAGTGATTCCACTCATATGTTCAATAAAAGCAGATTCTTAAACATCATACAGTAAGTGTTTAGAACACTGTAAAATGAAAGACAAATCTTCATACTGGCTTCAAAGAAAAGATGCACAAGTTCAAGCATGTGTTGCAGTTATTTCCAAATTAAGTGCCGTGGAACATTCCTCAAAGGCTCCCTATATATAGTAAGAAGAAAAGCTACCCCATGAATTTTCGAGACAGTAACAGCTTATTTTAAACATCCCTTCAATGATTAGAGACTCCTACTTCAGTTATTTCACATAAATACAGCCATTTTCAAATGTTGCAAATGAAGTTTCATCCAGGAGTGATAAAGAAGAGTAGCAGATGGGGGGGGGGGGGAGTAGACATTTTAAAATATAGGGAACTGTACTAGCTTGCTATTTCTTATCAGTATTACTTGATATCTTATAACAAATCATTATCCATCTAAAGTTTGGTTAATCAGAACTATTGCTGATTCTACTTCTGTCCTGAAGCTAGCTTGTTCCAACTATTTGGGTTTGGGTACAGATGGTGTATTTTTCTACTGATATGCTAAATGAAAACAAAAGGAATTCAAGGTCAAGTTGGACCATATGAGGGGAAGTGCTGTAAAAATGGTTTGATATTATCCTGGACCAACTTAATAAACATACCAATATCAAATGTTAGGATATACAATAGCTTTATGAAATTCAATTATATTTAATTCTTTGAATTGTATCACTATAATTTAAGCAAATACATCCAAATATAGCTTACTGCAAGATGCTCATCTTCAACTGAAGTCCATGTAGCACTTCTATCACTTTTTGTACATCACCAAGAAGCTGGTGCGTAGCTACTATTTTCTTAGCATTTTGATGGGAATAGTTTTCTCCCAAAAATGCTAAACCATGCATGTGGCCTTTGCATAACCATTCCTTTTCATACCAATACTTCAAACTGGATCGCTTGCCTAAAGAAACAACAGGGAAGTTAATTAAAAATAATAAAAGCAAGTAAATGCTCATTATTAGGCAAATTCTAATCTGCCACTATTTTCACTTTTAAAATAAACGGTAAAAAATTGGCATATTGATTTGGCATAGAAATTTAACCTCCAAATCTAAAAAAACTTTCAATAATAATAAAAGCTGCAACAAACTACATTTTAATAATAATTCTTTGAGTAAATTAGTAAAAAAAGTAAAATTATGCGTTTAAAACTTTAATTAAAAAAAGCACAATAACATAAATGGTATTATTTCTTCTCCCCCAGACCATGATTCTTAATTCTGTCATCTCAGAGAACTGAAGATACTTTTAATCATTTCAGGCACAAATAGGAGAAAACATGAGGAACAGTACACAAATCCTTTAAAAGTTTCTTTTTATACTGCTATACAGTGGTGAGTAAAAATTTGTGAAGACTTGAATTTTCAATATTTTTGCATAAATATTGATCTGTTCTCCATACAAGTCCAAAACTAGTTAAAGAGAATCTAATTACATCAATGAGTCAAAAAATTATATTGAATTATTGAAGAAAATGTATGGAAAACAGATCACATTTTATGCAAAAATATTAAAAAATCAACAAGGATGAGCCTATAGTAGCAGTTTCCTCCTTGCCAGGACTGTAATGGGGGACTTGGCAGCTGCCTAAATTCAATTTTTACTAATTAAACAAGAAAATTCACTTTTCCAACTTAAAGAAAAATATTAATGTTATGTAGACTCAAAATCAGTAATTTTCACAAATTATTTAATATATTAGCAGTTTAGCATATTCACTATAATGGCTATTACAGTAAATTAAACAATTTGCTATCAAATACTTGAAAAATTAAAGTATGCTGACAAATAATAAAAAAGCAGTACAATAATACATAAAATAATATAATTATTACATACTATTAGAAGACTCTGCAACTTTAGAAATCTTTGTACCTGAAGGATCTTGACAAACATAACACGTATATTTCTCAGGTACATTTTCTTCTAATAAACCCATACAAACTCCATGCTGCCAACATAGACATTCTTCACACTGTTAAATATTAGACAGAATTAGATTCAACAGATAAGCACAACTATCTGGCTGTTTCATAAGCTAAGCAAGAGATTTAGAATATTTCAAACTCTCTCTATAACATTGGGGCAAGTCAAGGTATCGTCATTCTGGGTATATCTGCACCATGTTCCATCCTATTGTTACCATCTCTGAAGCAACAACAAACAGGTACATTTAGGTTGTAGACAGTAAAGGGCTTGACTGCTTCTTCAACTTAGGAAAATCTGAGTTGGAAAACAAATTTAAGGCTTGTAAATCATTACTGTTTTAAAATTGTGATAATTTTGATTATTTCTTCAGCTTGCTGGGTGACTGTTCCCATCTTTTTTTGTAGGAAAGTAGTACAGTCATTATTCATAAACAGAAACATAAGAAACATAGGGGGGCAGAAATAATACAAATAAATTGTCCTGAACTTTTTAGCATTTGTCCATGATCTACTAAAGTAAATGTCTAGAACAAGTAAGAAAACAGTAAGTTGAGGGGGGAAAATCTATTAGCTCTTCATGGTAGACAAAACTACGAATCCAAAAGCATGAAGGCCAATACTCTTTTTATTGTAAGTTACACTAACAGTCTTCCAAGTCTGAATGTGATTCCCCCTTCTTTTCCTTTATAGTCCTGAGAGCCCTGTGAGGAATATTTTCTCAGGTTACAGTTCCAACTCAAACTGTTGCTTTAATACAGGTAATCCTCAATTTACAACAGTTCATTTGATTATTCAGTTACAACGGCACTGGAAAAAAATAACTTATGACCATTTTTCACACGACTGTTGCAGCATCCCCATGGTCATGTGATCAAAGTTCAGACACTTGGCAACTCACTCATAGTTATGAGACGGTTGCAGTGTCCCGGGGTCATGTGATTACCTTTTGCCACCTTCTGACAAGTGGTCAATGGGCAAGCCAGATTCAAATAATAATGGTGTTACTAACTTAACTACTGCAGTGATTCACTTAACAACTGGGCAAGAAAGTTCATAAAATTCATTTAATAACTGTCTCGCTTAGCAAAAAAAAATTGGGCTCAATTGTGGTCATAAGTCAAGGACTACCTGTAACAGCTTTTCCTCGTCTCTCAATGTCATTCTATCTAGCCACTACAAAACTGTATTTATCAAGAAGTCTTCCCAATTAGTTATCCAGGATGAAGTTGCAATAATCGTATGATTCCTATTTGCAATTCTTTGTGGACTGGCAATTTCTTTTATTATACTCTCATCTTCTACAATGTACCTGAATCATAAAGTCATTTTCTTCCTCTACTTCACAAATGCAGCGCACGATTTCAAAGTCATTATCATCTTCAAGATCTTCATCAGGATTGGTTGTTACATCAATATCTCTACTGCAGTCATCATCACTCCAAAACAAACTTTCTGCAGATGATTCACTCAGCGTATCATCTTCTGTGTGCAAACATTGAATTTGAATTAATCCAACAGATTGTGGATGGTTTATAAATTATTGCCTGCTACTCAATAGGTATTAGCAATATTTTCATACATTTTGATTTGCATACATGTGGAGAGCTGATGAATTGATAATTAACAACAGAAAGACATTGGTGCAACACAATCACAGATAAAGAACCATTCAATTCAGCAAAGGAATCCAATATAAACATGTATTTATTTATTTAGTAGATTTATATGGCTATTCCTCTCACATATGTGACTCTGAATGGCTAACAATATTAAAAATAATTAAAACATATACAAAAATATAAAATCCACAGCATAGATACTATATTTGATCTTAGCCAAAAGGCTGAGAAAAGAGCTCTGCCCTCACCCAGGGGCCCAGGTTCAGGCACACAACCATGTTTGGGGCCTTAGTAAGGCCAACAGCGACACTGTCAATCTAATTTCAGGGAGCATTATATTCCAGAGGGTGGGCCCCATGATAGAAAAGGGTCTCCTGGACCTGCCAGTCGACAACTGGAGAGTCCCTAAATAATTTGGCCTTAAACCACAAAGGACTTTAAAAGTGGCCACCACCAGCTTGAATTAGCAGCAGTAATAGAATTTAGACTTATATACCACTCTATAGTGCTTTACAGCACTCTATGAGCAGTTTACAAATGTCACCATATTGCACCCAACAATTTGAGTCCTTATTTTATCAACCTCGGAAGGATGGAAGGCTGAATCAACCTTGAGCAGGTCAGGATCGAACTCCTGGCTGTGGAAGAGTTAGTCTGCAAACTTGCAATGTAATCACTGCACTACCACGGCTGCTTGAATCCATAAGCACACTGGAAGCCGATGCATTCTGTAATGCAGTGGTGTCACAAATCCCTAAAAATAGACACCACTACCTGCCTGCAATTCTGCACCAGCTGCAGTTTCCAAATTATCTTCATGGACAGCCCCAGGCAATGTGCAGCAATCCAATCTAGAGGTCACTAGGGCACAGTCACATAGTCATGTTTGGTAGAGAGGAATAACAGTGACAGTCGGAAGGAGGAGGAAGAACCGTACTTCTGAGTAGTCTTACACAAGAGCGTAAACTACCTCACAATGTAGTTTTGTTACATTAGATATTTTACCATTTTACAAAAGGTGTTACATTAGGTAAAACACGAATAGTTATCTGCTAACATTATCTTGGTACATTTTAATCGGAGTCCCATTAATTCCCATGCACTGCAGTAGATTTAGGGATTTTATGCAGACCTTAGCCCATGTATTTCATTAATAGAAATTAGAATTCATAACTAGATTGGAATACAAAGATAGCATGGGAGAGCATAATTTTCAGCTTATTTCACAGTGCTTTTTGGTATAAAATGAGTTTGGCTAAAACATGATACCAGCTGCTTTTGGGATATAAAGTTGGTTTGTTCTCAGTACAATGAACTCCTAGCTCTCAAGGATTACCAGTTCCTTTGAAAACAAAGTAGCTGAGTCAACATGCTTAAAACCAATAAGGTATATAGGTGACATCTTAAAGGATGTGATAAGTTTCATCCCATTTCAATGATACATTCTTTGCTCTAGGGGCATATAAGCTAAGCTTGTAAGCCGCCCTGAGTCTTCGGAGAAGGGCGGGATATAAATGGAATTAAAATAAAAAAATAAAAATAAATATATGAGATATGGAGGATCATATTATTTCAAAGATGAAGGGTGTACTCTTGTAGGAAGACTCAACACTCAGATGATAAATTCCCATTCTTTTACAGTAGTATTTCTTTTAGGGAGTATACAGGGTTTTTGGCTGCAGGTTATTGACTCATTGGAATTGTAAGAGGTGACAAGAAATGAAAAACTGAAGGAGAAGGATGGAGGCTGTTTAATGAATATGAATGGGTTGAGCGTTCTTCCAAAAATACTTCAATCAAATTCTCTTCCTCATTCCAAACAATATATACGAAAACAGAGGAAGAATTACTTGATGATTAAAATGCACTGACTTGGAAAGTTATTTGGCAAAGGAAGAAAGCTAGAATAAGACTGAAGAAAATAGAGGTTTTGACCTATTAGATGGCTTATACTGTACTATTAAACAGATGTTTGAATATGGTTAAGAAAATAAGATAACTGTTAGAAATAAGAGTATTATAATTAGAAGGATAGGATTTGTAACTAGAATATTATACTTTATGAGATGGGAAATATGAAAATTTTAAAAGGTTTGAATAAGGAAAGCTTTTGATTACCCAAATATAATTTATTATGAGAAAATTATAAACGATAGAAATATTTTGAACATTGATGGGAAATTAAAATTTCAAAAAAGTGGGAAAAACAGGATATTGATTGAACAAATGGATTTTAAGTGCAAATGCAATTGAGATATGTTCTGGCTGGAAAAGATATTATAAACTGACACTATTGACATTATGTATAATACCAGAAAAATGTAATGAAGATGTCTATATTTAACTGTATATATATTAGCAGTAACAAGAATTGTATTTGCCCAGTGTGGGAAAAATGCATACCACCAGAAGAAAAGATCAAGGAAGCACTGGATAGTGTAGTATTGGAACTAGACTGAGTTAATATGTACCATTGAATTACCAATGGACACAGACAACATGTTTTTTATTAAGTACTCATGATTGTAAAATTAGAAAATTATATAAATTATAAGAGGTGAATTTGTGTTGAGGGTTCAAAGTAGAGATACACCTGCCAAATGTGAAGACTATAGATGCCATGGACCATCTAAATTAATTGCTGGGGAAAAACCAGCAGTCATGATCCACTGTGGCTCCAGTAATGTTGAGAAATATAGCTAGGAAGTCCTGGGTGTCAAATTTAGGCTACTAGGTAGCAAGCTAAAGTCCAGGACTGTCAACCAAATATTCTTACAATGCTCCCTGTGCAAACTAGGCAGGCAGAGCTTAATATTTATGTCATGAAAACATAGTTTACTTTGGGTTAAAGGCAACAACTCTCCAAACATGAATTGCAAGAGAACAATGGTGGGAAGGGCATGTCTTCATCTCCTGTTTGTGAACAGCAAAAAAGCATCAATTAGCCATTGTGAGAAACAAACTGCCAGGCTATGGTGGGCCTTGGCCTGAGGCAGCAGGGCTATTCTTACGTTCTTAAGTTTTGCAAGCAATGCCTGTTGCTGAATAACAGGCAATGCACTGTCACTTTTTATGTATTTTTTTTTCTTAAGTGCTGTAGAGATGGAGCTCAAGGATATGAAGGGACCGTGTGCAGAAAACTGCCTGCCCCAGTATTCTGTTATCCACATGTCTATGAGCTCATTCCAATTAGCACTGCCAAGGACTGCAAGGAACCAGCTAGATAAGGAAGACTCTGCCCTGGCTTGGGATGTTCGGATGTTCTCTAAGATTGACTAGGGAGTACACCAATAAACAATGCTTTTGCTGTGCATAATTTCCTGCTTGTTAAAACTGTATAAATACAATAAACTCTGCATAGGCAGACAGATATATTTGGGACACCCTGCATTGACTGGTCTCTGAACCCCACAAGTGCAGCCTTCAAGCTTAATAAATTTGCATATCCCTGATTTAAATAATTTAAAATTGTGCAAAATAATAGAAATAATCCGAGATATACTAA
The DNA here is from genome assembly GCF_964194415.1 of Vipera berus. Lineage (NCBI taxonomy): Eukaryota > Metazoa > Chordata > Lepidosauria > Squamata > Viperidae > Vipera > Vipera berus. The sequence continues at coordinate 33,918,842 of NC_138204.1, forward strand.
TCTGCAATTCAAATGTCATGATTTAAAAGCTATCAACGCTCAATCATAAACAGCAAGCCTCTGAAAATAATTCCCAATTATCATTAATATTAAGAATTATTTTTAGTTTAATTAAAACCAGCAAAGAAAATGCAAAAGTAGTCTTACCAGTGATTTTTAATTTTTGTTTACGATGCCCAGAATCAGAACTATGTATTTGCGTACTCAAATGCACACAAGATCGATTTGTTGAATTATATCTTGTTGTAATGGCAGACCTTGGAGGAGAAACATCTTGGGAACAGTCAACATTTTCTTCACTCCCTGAATGTTCTGGAAAGTTTAGTTAAGTGTTATTAGCCAGAACTTCGTATTACAGAAAATGAATGCACAGAAACCCTAATATTAAGTTTTATTGATTTAAACAATACATTTTTATTTAATATTAAATTTAAGTTCTGCCCATTTTGCCTAGAGGAGACTCTAAGTGTGTTACAACCAAGTAAAAGTAACAAGATATAACATTAAAATTGACTTAAAATTAAGAAAGATGGGAAGGAAGGAAACAAGATGCACATGGGAGAGAGATGGGAGTTTTATCTCAGTCCATTAACTACATAATACATAACCCACATACTGCCAGAAACAGCTGTAAAATAGGCAGACTATATCTAGTGTTTCATCCTTATATCTCTGATGAGCAGGTGATGACAACTACTGTAAATAACTGTATTTAAAAGCTATATACCTGTCCATATCAACTTTCAATAATATTAATAATAATCTCCTTTAGTTACCACAGGTATGGAGAATAACTATGCCCTCTAATCTTCCAAGAGGTAACCCACTTGTACCCATTTGGGAGGTAGAGTGGGAATTATGCTTTCAAAATAAAAAAATATATGGAGGCTGTTAATTGCCCACCCCTGCATTAAAGAGGTAAGCTCCTCTTACAGAAGAAAAAATTGACCACCAGGTAAACAAGGAGATATCTTCAGATTCTTTTCCATAATTAATTGTTTCACACTTCTGTGGCTCTCAAGAAGTTTTTTGATGGAAAGACAACTGCATGTAGGTATGTCTTCTTACTGGCTTTAACCTGTTAGGTTTTAGATATATTCTCTCAAATGATACAAACTGCTTAAGTAAATTAAAAGCACCTCCCCCCTAGCAATTTTCTGTTAAAAATAATCCATTAATATATTACCTGATTTTATTTTCTTTTTTTTCTTTTTCTTTTTCTTTGATTTTGATCTCCCAAAGTCTCTGGGTTTCTTTTCTTTGTTTTTATCCTTTTCCTTAGCAGCTTTATAAAAAATAGATACATCATTATGTCTTATCCTTTATAATTTAGATAGAACCTGAGTTTCCAACCTGTGGGCCACAGCCCACGACCGGGCTGTGGCCTATTCGCAACCGGGCCCCAAAAGCTTCTCTCTTGTGTGAATGGAGCTGCACGTGCACACATGCCAGCCTGCCGCTCTCGTGGCCCAGTCTCTCCTCCCCCCTCAGCCAGGCCAAGCCGCCTGCTCTAGATTCTCCAAAAGTGGAGCAGTGAGAACAGAGGCTGAGTGGGACAAGCATGCCATGCTCAGCTTTGCTGACTCACCAAGGCTGCCTGCGTGGGATATCTGATCCACTTTTGAAGCGTCAGGCAGCCTCGGTGAGTCTGAAGCACAAGATTGTGTCCCCAAAGGTTTCTTTTCTCTGTGGCAAAAGCTTTTTTGCAAATGGACAAAAGGCTTCAGGGGAGTGATCTTGCGCTGTTTCAGGCCTTCTGTCTCTTTGTACACTTTTGGCATGGAGAAGCCTGAAGGAGCCAAAACTGTGCCCCAAAGGCTTCTCTTCTCTCATCTTAGTGGAGCTGTGTGCGTGCGCGTGCCAGCCCACCGCTTACACAGCCTGGTTGCTCTCTCCTTCCCCCCAAAGCCGGGCTGCCAAGCTGCAAAGGTTGGGGACTGCTGGTATACTTTATATATGATGAAAGTGAACTCTGGTCAGCAAGCTAGTCAAATCTAATGTTTATTCATTATTCCAGCATTAATTGCTACCTCTTTTTTTAATCTCTTCCTGTTTCTCCTAAACTGATCTTCTGTATTCAGCTCTCTAAATTTATACTCATTTACATAATTTACAACTGTATCTCCATTATAACCTGTAAACATCAAATAATTTCAAAAATAAACTGGGATCATCCTCATTTCATATATGTTAATATTTTTGCATAACACATTAATCATGTGAAATTGATAGCTTGTGTTGTTTAAGTACTAAATTGAAGAAAAGCAGGAAGAATTTTAAAAACACTGGCCTTTAAAGCAACCCAAGTGATCTGATTCAAAGTAATTAATTTTTTTTTTAAAAAAAGAAAAAATACCACTTACATAAGCAGCCAGATGTGGTCCGCCTTCTGTTACAACCTTCATGACTAGCCTTTTCAGAAGCCAAGGAACCTCTTGTCTGAATATTTCTTGTTGCAGGATTTTGTTGTGGTTCTGGTGATTTCTCAATTCCATGGAAATACTTCATATGATAATGTAGCAGTTTAGCTTTTCGAAAGGATTTGGAACAGTCTAAGAACTTGCATCTAAATTTAGGCTCATGTTCAATTGCAGCTTTGGAAGCAGTAAAACCATCAATTCTCTTAGAAGAACAGCTTACTACAAAAACAACATGTATTAACAGTTTTAAAATCCTACATTTTAATTATAAGATGCAACAGATATTAAAAGCATGCGGGATAAGAGAATGGCATTACACCACCCTAGCCCACGGGTCGGCAACCCGCGGCTCTTTCAGCCTTCTGCGGCTGTCGTCCTCTGACATTTGCAGAGAGAGATGAGACAGGCACTTGCGCTTTCCTTCTCTCTCTCTCGCTCTCTCTCTCTCTCTCTGTGTAACAAAGAGTGGCCTCACGCTGTTCTCCAAGAAGCTGACAAGCTTATTGGGCGGGGCTCCTGCCTTTGCTGCGTCTCCACAGGAAGCAGCAGCTCTCAAGGGCAGGAGAGCCAGTCCAATAAGAATGTATGTCAGCTTGTCCAAGAACAGCGTGAAGCCAGCTTGCCAGATGAGCAGAAAAAAGAGAGGAGGGGGAGAGAGGAAGAGAGAGGGGGAGAGAGAGAACTCATGGACAGCAGCCTCTATTTCTTTTTAATTAAACTCTTCAATCAAGCTTCCCCCTTGCGCACGCACGCGCAGACGCTTTTTGTGGCTCCCAGTGTTGTTTTTTTCCTCTGGGAAACAGCCTACTCCTGCCCTAGCCCCATCAAAATTCAGGGTGTACTTTCTCCTCAAAGACCACCCCCCTCAAATTAACCTGTAACAGATGTGACAGAAGTCTCTTGCAAATGGGATGAGGAGGAAGACTCTGCTACGTTCTCTTCCTTTAATCTGCTATCATTTATTGAAGCTTGAGATACTTCTGAAGGTGGAGATGACTCTTTAGTAATCTTTTGGTCAGATTTAGCACAAGCCTCTAGGAGATCTAAAAGATAAAACAGGAGAATAAGCTTAATCTAGAGGATTCCACCATGTTATAGAAGGAATTTTTGAGCAACTGTAAAAATGCATCTTAATTACATGTTTGCACTGAGTGTGCAGTTTTAAAATTAGAATTTCAAAAATAGAATTGTTTCAAACTAAGAAACAATAAAATCCAAGCTAGCATGAAGAGAATTTTTATCCTCCAAGTACTTTAGTTTCAAAAGGTTTTCCTCAAACGTTTATATTTTCCCTCCCATTGCCCTAATTCTATCAGGTATCAACTCTTTTCAGTGCTACAATCTGCATTAAAAAGACTATTAATGCTGATACATTTAACAGATATGTTTAACTTCTAAGCTTCTGCTTGCCCCACAAAGTACAATTTAAAAGTTGTTCAAAACACTTTAAATATTTAAATGTTTTAAACAGTTTTACAAATAGTTCTATCAGTAAAATAAATTATTTTTATTAAACATCTGTGAAATATAATCTTGAGTAAACATAATCATGGCAATAATCAGACAATCCTTATCCTACTATAAGAAAGTAATTTGAGTAAACAGGCCCCTCCCTAGCTGCATGAAGGCAAAGTGAAGAAGGGGAAGCATATTTAAACTTAAAGATTCTGTTACTATAGCTGTTCCAATAAAAGTAGTTTTTAGGTATATGTGACAATGGTATCTTAGTTTGGTCAATGTTCTAGGCCTGACATCAATGTTACCTCAATATGCTCTATATGTGATACTATCCTTGAAGAACATTTGAAAACTGCACTTGATCCAGATGGGCTTCCAGATGCAATTCACATATCCTATAAACTCCTTCATGGCATGGGGCTGGGTTATCTGAGGGATTCTCTCTCTCCAAATTTCCCTGACTGCCCTATTCGATCCAGCAGGAGAAGCATATTCCAGGTTCCATCTACTAAGGAATGTACTTTAGCAGGACCCAGGAAATGTGCTCCTTTCCTTTGGAACACAATCTCACCAAGAGTTAGACTGACCATGATCCTGCTATTATTTCAAGAAGCCCTATAAATCAGGCTCTTCTCCCAGGCAGGGTGAGTTAACCTTGCAAAGTATTATTAATTTATAATGGATCTTTTCCTTGACTGTAATTCTATTTTGCTTTCATGTTGGTTATATATTTTGTTATTATATTGATATTTTTAACTGTCTTTGCCACCCAGAATTAATTTATTGGTGAAATAAATAAATTTAGAAAGCAATGTGGTCAAGAAGTTACTTGAATTTATGTCTCCAAATCCAAATCTAATACCTTAACCATCATTCCACTTAGCAGCTGCAAGTGACAAAGCTTTTTGGAAGACTGACATTAATACTGTCCTAAGTTTCATTTTTAAAAACTATTTTTCTTGACATTAAGTGCTTTTAGCAAATATCTTGAATCCTTCCCTTCCACTTCCTGAACAATAATGTAAAATTACTTTTAGGTCACTGGACACAATTCCTAGGTGACAGCTAGGATCTACAAGGAGGAGCAAAACAACTCTGAGATCTTTTAAAAAGTTAAAAAATGGTTTTGGGCAAACTGCCACATGGTTCCGCAACACTAGAACTAGGCTTCGATTCTAAAAGTTACTGACAACACATATAAAAGAAGCATTTTACCTTCACTAATTTCTTTTGGAGTAGTTTCTTCAAAAGGCCCAATTTCATCCAGAAGTGGTGTGGTAATGCTATTATCTAAAGTGTCATTGCTACTGGTAGTAGAATGTCTTGATTGTCTCTTTATGGAATCTTTTTCACTGTCTGGAGCACTTTTCAACTTCTCTTGTGCTAAAAATAATTTTGTTAAATAACAATTGGTACACTAGTATCATATAAATATTGCTAAATAAAAACCAGTTATCCGATAAAGGTACTTTCTCTCGAGTCAAGCTTGACATCTGGTATCTACATAGATAGCTCTATATAAATTTCTCATAACTACAGGGAAGTGATTTCCCATTGTTCTGTGGTAGTGCTTTTTGTGTATATTATGTTCCAAACTACCGGTAATCTTCTGTCTTAGTATTTCCTGACAGTTTCACATCCACCTTTTCTAACTCTTTCAAGTTGAACCAAGGTTGGATAATATTGGCACCTACCATGATATTTATGTATACACACTTTTTAAAAAATACTGCCCCACTAAATTCCTAAATGAAATCTAGTTATACTATACTTTTCTTTGCTAACAATTTCTATTCTAGTTAAATAAACAGGCTTGACTCACACATGTTCTTCTGAAGCCGGGGACGTTTTGAAGGGACTTCTCCTCCTTTAGGAATTTTTCGTCTTCTCAGTTCTAAAGTTATAGGCTGCAGTGTTTGAGAACCTTGTTCTAAATATATAAATAGAATAAAAATATTTCAATACAATACAAGTTCATTCATGTAAGAGAAAGTAATTTTATATAAGGCTTTTGCAGGATTTAGGATTTGAATCTTGTAGTTTTTTTACTTTGAATTATTCATTATATTCTATAATTATAATAAATCAAAAGGAAATCTCCCATGTCATCATCTTCAGTTTCTTATAAACCAGTGGTGGCAAACCTTTTAGAGACCGAGTGCCCAAACTGCAACACAAAACCTACTTATTTATCGCTGGGTGCCAGGTGGGTGTGGCCCACTGGGTGGGTATGGCTGTGGTGGTCATGGAAGATTGGATGGGTGTGGCCAAGGTGGGTGTGGTCACCTCAATGTTGCTCATGGGGAGGGACACCTGTGGGGGTGGGCAGGGGTGGGGGAGCTCCAGGAGATCTCTGGCAGGTGGGGCGGTAGGCAAGAGACTCATCCTGTAGGGTGAGGTGAGGCAGGGTGGGGGTGCCATTGCCATGGGGCAAGGAAAGGGCTGGGGCAGCTGCTGCCTGACACCATCGGCCCCCACACACAGAGGCCAGCGAGCGCATGGGGGCCAACGGTGTCTGTCAGTAGCCACAGCCTGCCGGCCCTTCAACCGGCACACTGGGGCTCGGCAGTCTGTCATCAGCAGTTCAAAGAAGCCGCCTCTGAGATGGATGGTCGGCTAACAGCTGAGGTGGTGATGCAGTGGGTCATGCCTGGGAAAAGGAGAGCATGCGAGGCCAGGAGGGACAGGATGGGGGGAGGGAAACCAGCCATACAAGGATGCATTCAGCCACGTGGGACCTCGGTGAATTAGCAGGCGGCTGGTTGAAGAGGGACAGCTGCCACCTCCGGGGCATGGTGCGGGTGCCCAGAGAGAGCTCTGAGTGCCACCTCTGGCACCCGTGCCATAGGTTCACCACCACTGTTATAAACTATGCAATACTTTTAACAAGACTGCTATTGTATTGCTGATTCCAACAAACTAGTCCTACCCAAATACATTATGTATGATTTAAAACAAATGGAATAATCATAGATAGAATTCAGTCTATAACACCTTAAACATTTTTAACACAGAAAGACAGCCAGTTTTTATAATGATTGTGTAAAAATATGGAGCACTGAGTATTAGTTTCAGACTAACTAATATACTACGAGCTGCATTCGAAGTAGGTAGGTTCAAAATTAATAAAATTAGAAGCCCAGAATCAAATGAAAATGTTATTTCATTTCAATAAAAGCTAATTCATGCCAGTGTGCATAGGGAATATGATTAATTCCCATATATTTAACAATTTTCTCTTTCTAGCATATGAAAAAATATAGTTTCTTCACACTTTTTGAAGAAGCTGCACATGACCCTGGGACTTTATGTTGTATACCTTTGTCCCAACACTTAGTTTTGACTGACCTGCTGGAGGCACCACAGGTGGTCTACCACGTCGTCGCTTAGTTTCTTTGATGTTTTCTGATGGGGCCTTCACACTATCATTTTCTGGTTTTTTTTCAATCTGGGTATCTATTGAGAATTCTCTGTCATTTTCAGATATATTCTCCTTGTCTTCTTTCCCATCTTTAGATAGGGCTTTTTCAGAAACTTTATTTTTATCTGAAGAACCAATTAGTTTTCCTTCTTTATCAGTTTTAGACCTTCGTTCAATCTTTAATAGCTTTTCATCCTTGTCTTTCTTATTATTTTCAGCTGTTTTCCTTTGCTCTTTAAATTTTTCCCATCTTTCAGGAGATGAAGGAATTTCATTACATCTCTCCTTAGGTTTTGAATTATTCACAACAGACTAAAAACAAAGAAGTTGGTGATTTATTTTTTATTACAAATTAATTTATTAATTTATTTATAGGGTGGGAAGGAGATTAGATATACAATTAAACTAAGGAAAAATCTACAAAAACAAAATCATTTAATGCTAGAGCATCAATGATCAATACTGAAAACTGTTAAATTCTACAAAAGAAATATACCTGACAGAAAAAAACAGATGGCAACCAAGTTTTAAAAAGCAAATACCTTCTTTTCAAAATGTTAAACGTCACATACTAGAAATATATGAATCAAAATTAAGATAGATAGAAAACTTGGATTCTGTGACTATGTTTGCACATCATGCTAAAACTATGTTTCTAGTGCAATATACATATAAGGAAATAATTAAAATTCATCTTATGTTCATGTCCTAGATACCTTTGGAAGCTTTTGTTTCCCTTTTTCAATAGTTTCTCATGTTGACAACAAAAAAACATATTAAGTAAACTGTGGATTTAGACATGCTCTTTAATCACATGGTTTCATTTGTTTTAACAGCACAGTAATAAATGAAATTACTGCACCTTATAAATAAGTGTATGGTTAGTGATGTTACATTGTAACAACTGATTCAAACAATCACAGCTTCTATGTTATTAAAGACAAATTTACTTCAAGGTATCATTTTTTAAAATTTTAAAACGGTATTTTTTCTCATATATGGACAACATGCTAAAACCCTGATTAAACAGAAGCAAAAAAAATCTCTTTCCTATTATGCAAGTAGAGAATTAACGTGTAAACCTAGATTTGCTAGATATGCATTTAATATTCACAATGATGTTGCATGACATGCAAAAGTGGTACATACCTTAAACTGCAAATCAGCTTTGTAGCATTGTCAACATATAAGATCAATTTGACATACATAAAATTTCAAAATATGTTTCTTACCTGATCTTTGGAAAAAGCTTTGACATGTATATTTTTGACTGTCTGAATCACACCATCATAAAATTTCACAGTGTAAGTTCCTGAAATTTAAAAGAAAAAGATTAGTGTGACAGCCTCGATTCAGTCATGGCTTCCTACTTGTTGCTCTCATGTACATGCAAAACCCCAAACAACTGATGTGCATATTAAGAAGCTAGAAGTATAACATTTTTTACTTTCTCTTAGGGCACGGGTGTCAAACTCGCCATGTCACATGACATGTCATGACATATCACCACTCTTTTTGCATTGCCAGCAATGAGGTGGGCGTGGCTTCGGTATGATGAAACCGGCCCGTGGGCCGGCAGTTTAACACCCCTGTCTTAAGGTATCTTCCCAAAGGGAAGAAGCCATAGATACTGGGCTGTCCTTAGGAGTAATCTAAAACTATGCGAGGAACTCTAGGAAGAACTCTGAAAATGGAGGTAATGGCTGGGAACTAATAAGAATTTAAGCAGCTCTGGCTGATGAAGATCTATGGTTTTAATAAACAATAAGGTAGGGTGGCAAACCCAGTTGGACTGAGCTGAAGGCCTGTTACATGTGGCCAAAAGTCCACAAAGCTGAAGAGTGCAACCCTGGGGTAATTGTCAAAGACAAAGGAAGAAACGGCTCAGGACCTATCTAGCAAATGCAAATGTCACTGATAATGGTCAAAGATAAATGGGAAATCAATAGTTTTATCAGGAAAAGAAACATGTTACATAATAATGTTCAGGAAAGAAAGAAAATAGTCACTCTTCAATTTAGCATTATAAATGGCTGTGCCCCTTGAAACAAAAGGAGAGCTTGGCACCTCCAGCTGTAAATATCATGCCTGTTCTGCTAAGGAATGTGGCTAGCAAGTTAAAAGCAAATGCTGAATAAACACGTTTTGTTGTGGTTATTTAATAAATATGAAAAATTTACAATTGTATTTTGCATTTACCGTATTTTCCGGCATATAAGACGACTGGGCGTATAAGACGACCCCCCAACTTTTGAGATGATTTTCAAGATTTTTCGTCTTATACGCCGGAAAATCAGCGAGCCCGGGAAGGCACGCCCTCCCCTCTCACTGTGGAGGAAGCAGGGCAGGCTGACGTCTGGCGGGAGCCCACAGGGCAGTCCTGCGCACGCGCGCACTCCCCGGCTGCTCCTTAGCAGCTGGGGAGTGCACGCGTGTGCAGGACTTCCCTGCTGGCTCCCGTCCGACGCTCTTCCCTCTCGGACGGGAGCCGGCAGGGAAGTCCTGCACACGCGTGCGCACACAGGACTTCCCTGCCGGCTCCCGTCCGACGCTCTTCCCTCTTGCTGCCTCAAGAGGGAAGAGCGTCGGACGGGAGCCGACAGGGCAGTCCTGCACACGCGCGCACTCCCCAGCTGCTAAGCAGCAGCCGAGGAGTGCACGCGTGCGCAGGACTGCCCTGCCGGCTCCCGCCAGACGCCAGACGCCGATTTTCTGGCGTATAAGACGACTGGGCGTATAAGACGACCCCCCAACTTTTGAGGTGATTTTCATGGGTTAAAAAGTCGTCTTATACGCCGGAAAATAAGGTAGTTTCTTTCAAAAGTACAATTGTTCTACTGCATGAAAAATCCCAGTTTCTACTCTATTTTAAAATCCTTTCTTGTTATTACCTCCCATGCACCTTTATAGTTTTCACAAATAATGCTGGTAATAAAGCATAATGATAACAATAAAGCCATATGTTACAATGTAATCAAGGAAATGCATTATTACAGGTAGACCTCATCTTATGACCTTAATTGATAAATTCCCATTGCTAAGCAAGGCAGTTATTAAGTGAGTTTTGTCCCATTTTACCATTTTCTTTTGCCAATTAGGCAGTGAGATGGCTCAGTGGTTAAGACACTGGGCTTGGCAACTGGAAAGCCAGCAGCCCAGGTTCAAGACCCAAAAGTTAAGTGACAGAGTGAGCTCCTGTCTTCACCCTAGGTCTTGCCAACCTATCAGTTTGAAAGCATGCAAATGCAAGTAGATATATAGGTACCATTCCAGTGGAAAGATAACAGTGCTCCATGACATCATGCTGGCCACATGACCATGGAAACATCTTAAGACAGGGCTGGCTCAATGGCCCTTGAAACAGAGATGAGCACCACTCCTATAGTAAGCAGCAACTAGCAGAGTAAAATCCACAGGGAGTCTTTTCTTAACCCTTTGTCAGAGTTGCAAATTACTGCAGTTGTTAAACGAATCACATGGTCATTAATTGAATACAACTTCTGCCATTGACTTTACTTGTTGGAAGCCAGCTGGATGGGTTACAAATGGGGATCACATGATCCTGGAACAGTTCAACTGTTATAAATGTCAGCTGCCAAGTGCCTAAATTTTGATCATGTGATCCTGAAGATGCTACAACACTTGTGTGAAAAACAGTCATGTCACTTTTTTTGATGCTGTAACTTTGAATGGTCACTAAATGAATGGTTGTAAGTCAAAGACTACCTATATGACATCTTTGTGTCAAATCTCTTAACACAAACATGTAAACTATTGCATTTGCACAATTATCACATACACCTCTCCACCTGCCCTTCTTTTTGCCACCCCCACTGGTGCCTATGATTCTCTGCTCTGATTCATAACAGACAACCTCTAAAGCAGGGCTTTTCAACCTTTTCACAGATTGTACCACTTTTAGGACATGACAATATTCAAGTACCACCAGTGCTTAGTAAGGTGTCAAAAACTTGATGACTAAAAAAAAGGGTTGGGATTTTGGGCTTGTTGTTATAGAAATGGCTAGTTTATAATATTATGGAAAAGTAAGAAGTTGAGGTTCAATGTTAATGCTTCCTTCCTATTGCAACAGTGGAAGGTGCTGGTAATGACCTTTAAAGCCCTACATGGCATGGGTCCGGAGTACCTTAGGGAGCACCTGCTGCCAGCATCAACTTCCCTCCGCCCAGTGCGCTCCCACAGAGGGCCTCCTCAGGGGGCCACCGGTCAGAGAGTGCCGACTGATGGCCCCCAGGGGGAGGGCGTTTTCTGTGGGTGCGCCAGATCTGTGGAACCGTCTACCGGTTGAGCTCCGGACGGCCCCCAACCTTCGCTCCTTCTGACGTGATCTAAAGACCTATTTGTTTGAACAAGCCGGCCTGGTCTGATGGGTTTTGGGATTTTATCATGTTTTTATGTAATTTATCTGTTTTATTGGGCATTATGGTTTAATCTCTTCTTAATTTTTGTACTTTTGTATTTTAGTATTTATTGCCCTGTTCACCGCCCTGAGTCCTTCGGGAGAAGGGTGGTATACAAATTAATTAAATAAATAAATAAATAAATAAATAAATAAATAAGTCAGAAGTCAATGCCTTTTCTTTTCCCCTTCTCCCTTTTTCTCTTACTCTTTGCTCGCAAAAGCCGCTGTCTCTCTCTCTCTCTCACCTTTTGCTCACAAAAGCTCTCGCTCATTCACTCACTTTGCTCGCAAAAGCTTTTCTCTTGCTCTCACTCACTTTGCTCGCGAAAGCCTCTTGCTCCCAACTCTGTTTGCAAAAGCTTCTCTTGCTCCCATTCACTCACTTTGCTCGCAAAAGCTTACTTTCATTCACTCTTTGCTTGCAAAAGCTTCTCTTGCTCTCTCATTCTCACTTTGCTCGCAAAAGCTTTTCTCTTGCTCTCACTATTTCACTCACAAAGGCCACTCACTCATTCTCTCCTCACCGCTTCGCTAACAAAAGCCACTTCTCTCTCAGTGTGTATTTTCTCTCTCTCTCCCCCACCAAAACTTGCTCCTTTTGTATCTTCTCCTTCTCCTTTCTCTTCCAGGTATGTCAGAAGCTCCAACCAGAAAGCAGCTGCGCAGGGAGATCCTGGGGCTTCTGCCGAGCCCTGCAGCTCCAGCTGATCTCCTCCAGGTCTGTGCGGCGCCACTTTAGCTCATTCCCTCCCCCACTACACTTGGCTAGGGGTCGCGAATCACCTGCCAGGTGCTAAACTGCCACTGGTAGTACACGTACCACTGGTTGAAAAGCTCTGCTCTAAAGAGCTAAAGATGATCTCCAAAAATGACCCACACGTGGGTCAGAATCTTTGCCAGTAACTTAACAAGTTAATCTCCCTAAAATCATCAAGATATATCTCAAAGAAAAAATACAACAAATATTTTATGTTCATAAAAATCAGGAACAATATTTGAAACAGAATGATACTGTTTTCTGTGGTACTCCTGAATGCTGTAATGGAGAATACTTCCAGATATTAAAAAGTTACATATTATGTCTTACCATCTTTGTTAACAGAGGTAACCTTTGCTGGATAAAAACGACAATCAGACCAGCAAGCTAACACCTGATCATTTATGTGAAATTCCTAGAAAAACAGGAAGCATTTATCATTCTAACTTGTATAAAAATATGCTACAGCATTGTAATTTTTTAAAAATAGTCTACTGTTACAAACTAATATTGTCAACAACAAATATCATTAATTACTTTCTACCGCACTATAAACATGTTATTCAGCTTATTAGGAAAATCACCATCATACCATAATAGCAACTCATAACAAAGATTGTACTTGATATATTAAAATAATCAAAATTAATGAGTTGCTATGAAATGGCACAAATATTTTAAAACTGAATAGTGCTACCCTCTTTTCAGTTAACCAGAGGCTAATCTAAATAAAATTTTATCAGAATAACTATCTATACAGTTTTACAAAAAATTAACTTTGAGCAGCAAAATGTTGTGATGAAGGAAGCCCTAAATGAAAGTCAATACATTTTATTCATCAGCTTTTCATTAGAAACTAGCCTTATTAATAGAAAGCAAGTTATTATTCTTTATTACACTATCTATAATTATAATAAGCAAAATAAATCTGTGTTTAAAGTTAACAACTTTTCATTTTATTCTGATTTGTTTTCCTTTGCAGGTAGTCCTCGACTTATAACTATTAGTTCAGTGACTGTTCAGTTAGAACTGTGCTGAATAAAGAGACTTGACAGGTCCCCAAAATTATGCAGCTGCAGCATCCCCGCAGTCACATGATTGCAACCTGATAACCTGGCAACCCATTTGCACTTAACAGTGTTTACCAAGCCCCCAACAGTCATTTGAAATTTTCCCTGCTGGCTTCCCCAAAATGTCAATGGGAAAGCCGGCAGGGAAAGTTGCAAGTGGATGTGCCAAGTCTTCCACACTGATGCACCCACCCTGGTCTCTTTGAGCTCATGTCAGTCACTTGCACAACTCCTCCCCATGTGGCACTTTTCACACACACCTGTGCACCCTAACTAGCACCTTTCACACCCCATCTACCCTCCCCAACCCACATACTTCTCATGCAACCTCCTTGACCTATATACCACCCCTGGACCTCCTTCCCAATGCACATGGCTCCCCTCAGGCACCCAACTCTTCCCAACCTACACCTCACCCCTGTGCATCCTCTTTAATCTAAGTGGTCCCTTTCCTGACCTATCTGCACACTTGCGTATCCTTAACATGCATGACACCTCTCGTACATCTCCTCACATCTTTCCCACATCCCATAACCCTTAAATCCCATCTCACATAGCAGCAGCCACTTATCTGCCTGCTGATCTGGGACTTGCAAATTCCTGCTGGCTTCTCCATTTGTTTTGGTTGTGGGAAGCTTGCAGAAAGCTGCCTCACCCAACAACTGCAACAAATTCAGTTAACAACAGTAACCAGTACTGTAGAATTACCAGTACTAAGTGATGCAGCCACACTTTAAACTATATTGCTTAGCAACAAAAATTCTGATTCCAATGTCATCATAAGCCGAGGACTATCTGTACATTTTTATCTTACTTATTCAATAAAAAAAGGAAAACTGGCAATTGTGTTAAGTTCCTCTAATTTCTAAATTATATAATTTATGTGGACATGTAATTCTGTTACTAGATCAATATTTTTACTTACTGAAGATCCTTCTTCCTCATGCAATCCTTCTTTCCTTAATTGTATTTTTTCTAAAGGACGTAAATAAGGACTGTCCCAGCAAAACCATTCATCGTAGCGGTGATTCCAACGTTTAAAATGGATAAGCACCTTTCCTTCTTCATAATCAATTTCTTCAATGTGAGCTGGATACCTATATATAAACAAAGTTAATGTAAAGTATTTTTTTTGCCAAATTTGAGTAAAACTGAAAATATACATTAAATAGTGTATCCTTACACATTGATTTATTTAATCATTTTTATATGACCACTCATCTCACAGACAAGTGGGGGCTTCAATAAAAAAAGGCCTGTTGATTAGGACCCACCAAGTGAAGCTCCCTAGCCAATGGGACCTGCAATATCTTATTAACTGTAAGAGGTTTATCAATCTGTGAACAATTTTTTTTTATCTTATTCATGACAATTTCTTCACATTATTCTGAAAAAATAAGTAACTGTTTTTCATTTTCCAGATCAAATCCTAGCAGGTGTGGCAAAACATATAAAGTACAGATAAAAACACTGAGGCAACAGTGATTGTTTATTCGTGCTTTTCTCAACAGGCCTTGAATGTTTTACGACTAACCTTTTCATAAATATTGTGGTAATGACATCAGCCACGTTTGCAGCAGTTAAGAAGCACCTAAACCTCAAGAATTGTCTGGACAACCTTTGGATGGCTAAGAAATAATTTAGGCATTTGGTAATCTGCCCGCTCTTATGACCAATCACACAGAGGAACTCCAGCTGTCCTCACCCATATCTCTCCCTCCCATCTTAGCTGTCCAACTGGACCAGCAGTGTACACAAAGCCTCGGAATCTTGGAGACCTAGGTCTAGTCCCCATCCCACCACACCTGGGAAGCCCGGGCTGGCCACTACAGAGTCCATCAGTGCATGGAAGCCTACTGCGTGCAGGAGACCCAGACTGGCTACTACAATGCCCATTGGCTGTGGAAATAACCCATGGTTTGGGAGCCTGGGCTTGATACTACAAAGCACACCAGTGCATGGAAACTGGTGCCACTCTTGCGATCATTTGGGAAGTTCCTTCTCCAAACTATGCAATTTGGAAAAGGAGCCCTCTGAATAATTGCAAGAGTGGCACCCGATTGCAAAATGGTACAAGGCAGCCTCTGTAAAAAGTTTGTGCCTCACGTTGGCTCGAAGCAACTGAAAACTGCAGAAAAATGCAAAGATAAATGGAGCAATTTACACATGCTGCATGATTAGTATAATGTCCAAATCCAGAATTCTAATTAGTAATCCTGACATATGTAATGCTTAAATCAGTTTCTCTTTAGTTTAGATATCCTGAAATCTACGTTTTATTAAGTCCCAAAGCCTCTTAAACCAGATGTGCTATGGAAGAGAAGGGAAGTATTGAATAGTGAAGCCCATTGCTGATTTTCATTGCAAGGCGTCATTACGTGTAAAGCAAACCATTTTTTTAAAAAAAATACTCTTTATATAATTTATTGCAAATACCAATATAAATTTAGCTATTGTTGGTCAGTACATTATATTAAAGTTTGGACAAGTGTCACTATGACATTTTATTAATTATTAAATCAGCAAAATAATGTAAACGTTTTTCCACACAAATACAGCCAGCAAGTTCAGGTAAATTACTTCCTTAAATGTTACTGGAATAAAACCAAACAAGCTAAATAAATAAATACATAGCTAAATCATAAAGAGATCTGAATTGGAACACTTGTTGATTTGACTCCTTGTTTGCAACACAATGTGACAGCATTACAAAAAATGTTATCCAGGTTTTATCATGAAATAAGAAATACCAGTTTTTTAATCTGTCTCGGGCTTCCAACTGGGCTCCCACTTCAAAGCTGATACCTCTTCTGTTTGGTGGATGTTTTCTCATTTTGTTATAAGCCGTTGCTTTTATTCCCCTGAAAAATGCAATTAAACATCAATCACCAGAACTAAGAGTTATGCTATTTTTGATAAAACTGTCTAATTAAAATAATTCACAATCCATGTTTCAAATGCATTATGCTGAAAAAAGCATATGTTAATATATGGTCTTCTCAAGGCAAAGACCATATTTGTATAGTCTTCGTCTCAAATCTTATTAAAACTGAACTGTGATAGTTCATGTCAAACGTATTATACAAGAAGTTCCATCTCAAGAGTTGCGTCTCCTATCTGTATGAATTGAGTTAAAATGCAGACTGTATGGAATTAGATTATCTTATATAAGTAATTTTAGGTCATTATTGTTATCAGCATTTCATGTCTGAGAAGACAATTTAATATAGTGCTGGTACAAAATGATCCATTCTATGTATCTTTACTTGCTTCATCTATTATCTTTCTGAATGTTTTGCCTCCGTATAGCTGCAGCGACTAAGCATAATTAAATAGTACAGATAAAGAATATCTGCCACATGGAACAGCTATTATAGGTAATAGGTAACTATTTCAAATGGCTTCCATTCAGTAGTTGCATATAATACTGCTATACTTTGCAATAATATATACATGATATAGTGAATTATAATTTACAAAGTACAATGTAACTTCTCAATACTCTGTTACGTTCTAGGAGAAAAACTTAATACCCTAAACCTTATTACTCGGTTTTAAGGTGCTAGGAAGTATACATTACATGTAACAATGATATGTGTTTGGATTTAAAATTACAGTGATGATGAGTAAGATCTGCAGGACCAGGTTGGGAACAGATGGTCCTTAAGAGTATCTTTATGATCAACACTGACTTGATGGTATATAATCAATCAATAATCAATGTGCTTTTGCCACTGTATTTTTGCCACTGGTTTCATAATCATCTAATGGTCAACAAACTATCTGAGCAACAGATTTCAACTTTCAATTTTGGCCAAACTTCCTCTAAACATTTACAATATTCATATTGTTAATTTGGGGCATAAAATGGTTTACTAAATGTAAGACTGCAAACATTGTAACCCCAGTGCATTATATTTAATGGAACTCACTTGTTTAAAAGTTTGCAAGTTTTTCTCAAGGAATATGTAATTTTCCCTACAGTTTCATCAGCTTTACAGTTTTCAGTTGTACAGTTTATGTACAACTCAAATTATAAAATAGCTTTAAAATGCTATTCTAAATGCCATAAACTAAGCTCCTGATCAGAATTTGATCATTTCTAATTTGAACTAATAAAACCACACATTGGAACAGCATCACATCAGTACAAATTCTTTTATGAAAATATTATACAACAGTTTTAACTGGCTTAATTTTTGTATATTGTACAGTACTGCTAGTTTTAATATAGCCACAAATATAGTGTATAACTTGATTAAAACTTGCAATTCTATAAAGGGCACAATACTTCTATTACTGCTATAGATCAGCAGCTAAAGTGTAAGGCCTATAGGGTCTCCTGTATGAGCAGGGGTTTGGACTAGATGATCTCCAGATCCCTTCCAACTCAGTTATTCTATGTTCTATTCTGTATTCTCCAATTTGAAGTTGTAGGACAGAGATAATCTCTAAAATAATGCTTTATGTCCTTCTGAGATTCCATGAAAAAGTCAGAGGCCTTCTTATTATGTTTATTAGGTAAGACTTTTAACCATATAGACTAAAATTATCCCTTCCAGTACAGACAATCTAATGAAAACAGAGCAAGTAATTATCTCTTTTTTGAACACACTGTACATATTACTCTTACTATTCTTTATAGATCTAGAAAACAAATTTACCTAGGGGATTAAAAGCTAAAATACATCTTGAAGTAATCCTTGCTATCTCCTTAAGAAAATTACCTTCTATTTCTAAAAAATTGTACAAGTAGAGTTTGACTTCTATAAACTTTTCTTTTTCCAAATGGTTTTGTTTCCATCAAATACTAAGCTACACCAAGGTTAACTTTAACATGCTGTTCAACCCAATTCAGGCTGAAATTAGTGTTAAATCGCTCTATCTTAGTCATATACTGGTACCATGGCTTGCAGTAAGCTCACTTACCTCAGCCATGGCTCTGAGTGCCACTGCAGAAATAGCTGCCAGGGAGACAGTGTCACCTCACCAGAGGAGTGTAACAGACCATAGGCCCATATAAGCATTCAAACTGAATGGATGAAAAAACATGAAAGAGCATCTGTACAAACTGTTATAAATAAAGGACAAGTAAATACATGGGGGCAGTGTTTACTGCTGATAGCATGTACAGAATGTGCTATGCTAAAAACCGTAATTTTTTTAACTCTGCAACGCCAAGAATTGCTTTTGGGGAGATGGGCAGCTATACAAATTTGATAAATAAAACTATCCTCCCTGATATTGCCACAAAAGTAATTTTTCTCAGATGAGTGAGAAAATAAGTTAACAAGTACATTAAAGAGAGAACACTACATAAATATTCAGGTCATATATTCCTAATAATATGCATGCTATAAACAATTTACTCCTACACATTGTATCATCATTTAGCACAAACACTTCTCTACCAAACATATCTCAAAAACTATTAACAACCACTGAATATATACTGCACTTATAATTCAAAAGCTGCTGTGAATATTCAATCTTTCCACTAAAAATCTCTACCCAATACTTTTTCATAATTTTGAAAATGTTATAATAGTCAAGAACATCTTATTTTCTTTATTGTATAAGAGGGAAGAAGTGTGAATTTGAGTCACTGAAGCCAAGTACCAGTAGTCCTCGATCTATTACCACAACTGGGGCCAGAATTTTGGTCATTAAGTGAAGTTAATATCTATTCATATCTATTCAAGCAGTTCTGACCTGGTCTGATGGGTTAGGGATGGGGTTTTAATATGTTTTAATACTGTTTTAAACTGGGCTAAATATTTAATTGTTTAATTTTTGTATTCTGCTTTTTTATATTTATTGCCCTGTACACCGCCCTGAGCCCTTCGGGAGAAGGGCGGTATAAAAATATAATTAAATAAATAAAATAAATAAATAAGTTATTGAGACATCATGTAACTGCTTCGTTCAATGACTGGAGCCTTGGAACTCTTGGTTGCAGATGTTAAGTGATTACACGGGTCATTAAGTGAAGTCCCAGATTAAAGAGTGCAGGGTGCCTTGGGTTTGGAGACGACTCTCGGAGACTAGATACAAAACCCAAGCAAAATTTTCAGCCCCTAAATGGGGAGATATTCTCACAACCTGGCTGGGCTTTCCAGGACCTCACCTCACCTCTGAGGCATCCTGTTCTTCATACTTTAGTACTGCCTCTCCACTCAAGAACATAAAATCCTTCTTGGATTTTCACTCCCTCACATCTCTAGGGGCTGGTTGAAAGAGCTTCTGCCAAAGGATTTCAGGCATGGAGCTGAAATCCTTCAACAGGGTGCTCTTTCAACCAGCCCCCAGAGGGAATCCTCTTGTGACATAGCTTGCAACCTCCCCTCTAGAATTTCTGGGGAAGCTGGCAAACGTTTAACACATGATCATGGGGCGCCTGGCAACCAGTTGTAACTATAAACAGGTTACCAAGCACCCAGATTGAGATCACAAGTTGGAGGGGGAGACATTTTGTGATGGTTGGAAATGCTATAAAGCATTTACATGCCATAAATCACCCTTTCTGAGGCCATTATTAACAGGAATGTTAAAGTTACGGACTACATGTAGTCGTTATGGGAACTTTTAAAAATTTAGATCAGCACTTATTGGCCAGCACATTTCACTTTCCTGAAATTCATCTCAACAAACAATAAATATTTCCAAATCACCTTTCAATCTTCAGGAAAAAGTTTAACACATATATTTATAGCTCTTCAATGCCTACCTACTACATGCCTTGCTGAAGTCTAGAAATGAAACCAGCACGCATTATCTGAATTCTACATTAAATACTATCTTCATAAATCTGCATTTCAATTTGGAAGATGAGTCATAAATCTATTATTAGTGATGATTTCAGTTTCTTACACAGATAATTGTTTGTAAAGAACAGTATAAAAGAATCACAATGGCCAGATTCCTGCACTGAGTAAATCACTGTTATAAGCTGTAATAATATACACTGACTAGTAAAACATACTGCATGTCATCAAGAACAATTATAAGCTCATCCACTTTATCCCCTGCAATTCTGAATGGGAGTGGTCATTTGGTTTGATTGGTCAATCCAAAATAGCAACAGCCAATGTCTGATACTTGATCTTTGCAACTGGATGACTTTTATACTGTATTAAAAAATACATTTCCAGGAAAGAAATAGCAATGGCTAAATAATGCTATGCCACCATGTAGTCTTTCTACAATCACACTATTTTATAATTTGTAATAAAACAAATACAGTTCCTGAGGCAGAAATATTCTGTGAAATAGGTATTTTTAAATGTAGATCAATTCCAACCTATAATTGTTCAATTCCAATATAGAAATTAATTAGAAACATCATTGAAATGAAATATTTGGGTGAGTAGAATATACATCCAAATTTATTTGCAGTTCTAATTTGGAAAACCTATTTTTATATACTGAATGTGGTCAAAGAAATCCTGCCCTTTAATTCTTTTTGTACCTGACTCAATTTGGTAGAGTCTTGGAGTTCTAAAAATTGTTTATTTTTTAAAAGGTTCAAATCAGACAAGCCTAAGAAATGCTCAATTCTGCTCTAATCATACAAAATATGAAGGTTTGGTGCTTTTTAACTTTTTCCCAACTTTTAGTATATTTTTATGAGCAACATTTATCAGTCACTTTATACTTATTGCTAAATATAGCAATGATTATAAAAAACTATATACAGCATTTTAATAAGTACCTATTCTAAAATACTATGAATATCAAATGAATATGGAGATAATTGATAGTAAGGAAACCCTGTTTAGAATTCCAGTTTTTTTGATGCATGCTAGCACTGTATAGAGTAACTGAAGACTTCAGAAAACATGTTCACATGCTGTGATTTGTCTAGACCAGGGGTCAGCAACCTCAAACAGTGAAAGAGCCACTCGGAACCGGTTCCCTCACAAAAGGAAAAACTGGGAGCCGCAAAAAATATGTGTGCATGTGTGTACATGCGTACATGCACAGAACAGGGTTTGACTGAAGAGTAGAGCCAAGGCGAGATATGCACCTACCCTGCATATTTGAATTCATTGGTTGAACTTTTCTAGTCCCACTTTTTTTTTTTTTTGGACTTCACATGGCAGAGGACCAGGAGCCGCAGGAGACAGCTGAAAGAGCCGCACATTTCACTTTCTTGTCTGCAACCCGCGGCTCTGGAGCCACATGTGGCTCTTTCAGCCATCTCCTGCGGCTCCCAGTCCTCTGCCATGTGCAGTCCAAAAAACAAAGGTGGGACTAAAAAAGTTCAACCAATCAATTCAAATATGCAGGGTAGGTGCATATCTCGCCTTGGCTTAACTCTTCAGTCAAATCCTGTTCTGCGCATGTGCACATGTACACACATGTGCACACATTTTTTGCGGATCCCAGTTTTTCCTTTTGTGAGGGAACCGGTTCTGAGTGGCTCTTTCACTGTTTCAGGTTGCTGACCCCCTGGTCTAGACCTTAAAAGATCAAATGGTGCAGAGAATGGCTTTTCTTGTGATTCTCTATGGAAGTGAATTAGGCTTTCAAGAAGGACAAGAAGGATAATGATGCTTTTGAAATATTACTGTTGCAGAAGATTCCTATGAATAGCTAAGAAAATGTACAAATGGATTACAGAACAAATCAATCCAGTTCTTGTACAAATGACCTAGCTCAAATGATCATATACTGAATAATTTGTGAAGACTTAGCTCTCAAGAAGTTTGTAATATTGAGAAGGGTAGGAGGAGGAAGAAAATGTCCTATAACAAGGTGGATGGATTCAGTTATAGCACCAAAGGGTGTATCTGAAGTTGGGGACAGATCATTCCGGAGGAAAATTATTTATATGAGCACTAAGAGAAACAAGATGGCATATAATCAATCAATCATAGGCACAATCAAAATGTACAGATTTTGTTTATGGTTCTAAAATATATGTTCTACAATTAAATATAAATACAGTATCTTATAATATAAATACAGAAACGGATTATCTTGACCCGTATTCAATCAGGTTTCAGGCCCGGGTACACCACGGAGACGGCATTGGTCGCACTGGTGAATGATCTCTGGCGGGCTCAGGACAGGGGATGTTCCTCTGTCCTAGTCCTTTTAGATCTCTCACCGGCTTTCGATACCATCGACCATGGTATCCTACTGCAGCGTCTCAGGGGGTTAGGAGTGGGAGGCACTGTTTTACGGTGGTTCTCCTCCTACCTCCTGGGCCGCTCGCAGTCGGTGTTGACGGGAGGGCAGAGGTCCGCCCCGAGGTCTCTCATTTGTGGAGTCCCCCAGGGGTCGGTTCTCTCTCCCCTCCTGTTCAACATCTACATGAAACCACTGGGCGAGCTCATTCGTGGTTTCGGGGTGGGGTATCATCAGTACGCTGATGATACCCAACTTTTTCTCTCCACCCCGAACCAACCCAGTGATGCACTCGACGTGATGTCCCGTTGTCTGGAAGCGGTCCAGGTTTGGATGGGGAGAAACAGGCTTCGTCTCAATCCTGCCAAGACTGAGTGGCTGTGCATACCGGCATCTTGGATAAACCAGGTTGTTCCACCACTAATGATGGGGGGTGAGGTGTTAACCCCCGTCGATAGGGCTCGCAACTTGGGCGTCCTCTTGGATTCACGGCTCAATTTCGAAGACCATATAGGAGCCGTGACCAGGGGGGCTTTTGCCCAGCTTTGTCTGGTGCGCCAGTTGCGGCCCTATCTGGACTGAGATGCCCTACGCACAGTCACCCATGCGCTCGTGACCTCCCGGCTAGACTACTGCAACGCTCTCTACATGGGGCTGCCCTTGAGGACCACTCGGAGGCTTCAACTAGTGCAGAATGCAGCTGCGCGAGTTCTTAGGGGAGTCTCCCGATACTCCCGTGTAACACCTCTTCTCCGTGAGCTGCATTGGCTTCCGGTTGCCCTCCGGGTGAGATTCAAGGTGCTGGTAATGACCTATAAAGTTCTAAATGGCTTGGGTCCGGATTACCTAAGGGAACACCTGCTGCCAGCATCAACTTCCCATTGTCCTGTGCGCTCCCACAGGGAGGGCCTTCTTAGGGTACCGCCAGTCAAGGAATGCCGGCGGGTTATTCCCAGGGGAAGGGCGTTCTCTGTGGGCGCGCCGGCCCTTTGGAGCCAACTTCCCACGGAGCTTAGGACTGCCCCCGACCTTCGCTCATTTCACAGGGACTTGAAAACCTGGTTTTTTGAGCTGTCTGGCCCAGACTGAGGGGTTTTAATTATTTATTAATGGGCTTTTAGTTTAAATTCAGGGACTTAATTTAATCTTAGTTTTAATCGATTTTAACTTTGTATGTTATGTATTTTTAATTTTTCCCTGTAAACCGCCCTGAGTCCTACGGGAATAGGGCGGTATACAAGTTTAAATCATCATCATCATCATATATTATTCTAAATATATATTGCATTTTTCATTGCTACTTTGCTAATCCTCAGAAAAAACTTAATTGCTATTTCAAAATTAGTTTCATTAATATGGAAGCAAGACTGAACTAAATTTTTTCAAGAGATTATTTTCAGGCTAAAATAATGTACAATTCTACATGTTTTCCATTGGCAAGATGTTTATATAAAACTACATTTTGTTTGCTTTTGTGTAGGTGAGTGAATTACTGACTCCACTACAGGAATAAATATGGTTTACTTCTGGTAACAAATTGCATAAGTTATATATTATGTTAGCCAACAACTCACGTGTTATTTTAAAATCAGCTTTAGCTTATTATTTTTTCTCTCTTTTAAATATCTTTGTTAATCTCCTGTACAACCAAGAGGTACTCTTTCTTAGGTTAAAATCTATTTTCATTTCCCCCCCCTAACTTCTCATTTATCCTAGCAACACTTTTCTGAAAAATTGTTTCCATTTTTTCAAGCTTTCAAAATTTTGAATAATGGATTTGAGATAGCAGATATGCATTTCTTAATGATACCGGTTAAAATTACCCTGATAGGTAATCCAATGATATATGAATTAGTATGCTCCAAATTTATTTCAATTTTAAAATTTAAATAATTTTAATTCCCTTAATTGTAAGATATCAATGTTTCAAATAAAGTACATATAAATCTCCATCATGTTTTTGCTTAACCACGTACAGTTTGCTAAGCCCTCTTTATTTATTGTCATGTGAAAATTTAAAGGAAATTATTTGCATATAGATAAAGGTAAAAGTTCCCCCGCACATGCGTGCTAGTCGTTTCCAACTCTAGGGGCCGGTGCTCATCTCCATTTCAAAACCAAAGAGCCAGCGTTTGTCCGAAGACGTCTCCGTGGTCATGTGGCCAGCATGACTAGATGCCAAAGGCGCACGGAACGCTGTTACCTTCCCACCATAGTGGTCCCTATTTTTCTACTTGCATTTTTACGTGCTTTCGAACTGCTAGGTTGGCAGAAGCTGGGATGAGTAACAGGCGCTCACTGTTACACGGCACTCGGGATTCGACCTGCCAAACTGCAGCCCAGCGTCCTAACCCACTGAGCCGCCACGTCCCTTTGCATATAGATCAGACATGTCAAACACAAGGCCCGGGGGCCAGATGCGGCCTGCGAAGTGGTTTCATGTGGCCTGCCAAGCCATCCTGGAAACAGTGAGGGAATGGTCCCTGCTGCCTTGGCCCTGGCCCAGGCCAGCCGGGAGCCAATGTACAATTTCGTGGTGGCCATCTATGCTGAAATGCATTCAGTCTTAGCTCCACAAGGCCGTCTGGAAACAGCAAGGGACCAGCCCCTGCTGCGTTGATCCCGCCTTCTGGACGCGCGCTGGGGAGGTATCACTCTTTGTGAGGAATGAAGAAATACACCATCACCTGGAAGTGGCCAGCACATGGCCCTGCCTACTTTGGGCAGGCTAGGGGCCAGGCAGCGTTGCGCTTCTCTTCAGATTCATGGCACCCGGCTCAGCCTCTCAATACTGTGAGATCACCCCGCTGCCTGCCAAAACCGGGCAGGATGGGGGCTGGGCAGCACTGCGCAGGTAACATTGACTCTCATGCTGCTCATGGCATCCCCTCCCCCAGAGCCCACCAAGCCGGATATGTGAAGTAGGCAAGGGCCATGTGCTGGCCAATTCCAGGCGATGGTGCGTTTCTTCATTCCTCACGAAGGATGACACTTCCCCAGCTGCGTTTCTTGCCTGTTTTTCTCCCTCCCTCATCTCAAATATTTTTCCACCACAGGAAGGAAGGACCTTCCCTGCTGCCCTTTCACCATCCCCTTGCCCCCTCCTCCTGGCTTATCCTGGGGGTCTCCCATCCTATTGCTAAGGAAGCTTTGGATACAAAGTCAGGTCTCCTCACATGGAGAGGGAGTGGGCCTCCCTCTTGACTTTGCCCTCATACCCATCATGAGCAACCTAGCTAAGGAGAGCAAGCACAACAGCTGAGTGCCCCCTTGGGGAAGTGGTGCCAGGCTTAGTGCCGCGGGTGCTTTGAGGGCTGGGCATTTGACCTCCGCACTACCATCCAGCCCCCCCATGGCCTGAGGGAAACAGTGAGGCTCCTCCAGTGGACCATGCCTTGGCACTTGCCCTGGTCCCATCTCCTTCTGCCAGAGACCCTCAGATCTGTCCCACTCCTGCCCAGGCCCCCATAGGCACCCTTGATGTGAACGATGTAGAGCTGGCCATGCCCACCCTGGCCACACCCACCCAGCCCCTGAGGGCAACCGCAATGCTGATGTGGCCCTCAATGAAATTGAGTTTGACACCCCTGATATAGTTTTGCTTAATAGTCTTTTGTTCAGTGACTGAACTTACGACAGTGTTGAATGTTTGATACTTTGGTTGTATTCCTGTAGTCACAGGATCACATCCAGACACAGTGTTTGGCCACAACTATGATGTTGCAGCATAACTACGATGTTGTGGGCATGTAATCATAATTTGCAACCTTGACTGCCATCTTCAGGGCAGGAGGATTCACTTAACAATGGCAATCGAAAGTGTTGGAACTGGCATAGCTAAATGGCACATTTGTATGACATCACCATTTTGATAATGTTGTTTAACAAAGGAAATTTGGGTCCCAAGACCATGTTAAGTGAGGATTACCTGTATTATGAAACCAAGTAACCGGTAATGGAACTAGAAGCAGAGATTTTGGAACAATAATTATTTTAAATGCAAGTCTTTTAGTGGCAACAGTAATTGGTTTAATCATGTGCAGAAGATCATCCTCAATACATTTATTTAGCAGCTCATACCAATCCTTTGTAGGTCCTAAATCTTTAAATTAGCTTGAGAAGATACTTAAGGAATGGTATAAATTTTCCTTAATAAAAATCAACACATCTATTCAATATTACATAAAATTATTTAATGATGAGATACAGAAATATCTGTTCAGTTGTGTCAGAGTCTTTGCGATTTCATAGGTCAGGTCTACGTTTTCTGATCTTACATTGTTTCATGATTTTCTATACTATGGCTAGTGTCACCTTTGATGCTGTTCAGCCATCGTGTTCTTTGGCAGACTGATTTCCTTTTAGTGCTAGCTCTTCCCAACATAAATTGCTTTCTCCAGTGAATTTCCCCGCGTGGCCAAAGTAAGTGAGACAAAACTCTTTAAAGAATCCCATTGTGCATAATATAAAAGAATCAATCCTGGGAAGATTGTTTGGGATCAGAATTTAATGAATTTTAGGAGAAATTTGTGACATAAAAGTTGTTTTAAATGTATAAAATCATCAAATATTGATCTGGAAAATCATCCAAAACTGCATTTCATACCACTAAAATTACATGACATAAATTTTAACTCCCAAGATTGGGTTGGTGGGATTGTAAAACACTTAGATTCAGTTCTGATAGAAATGCTCATTATCCATTCCTTTGGTCAAAGGTTTTGAAGATATTGGTGAAATCACCCAACTCCTACCACTGACAATGTTTGTTAAGCCACTTAGTGTTACAAGTAAGAAATATATTCAAATTCTTATCTCAACAAACTTGAATACTGAAGTACTCTTTCTTTGGTCCAGTGTATTTAAAAATTTTGGAAATAGCTTTTAGTTGAAACATTAAAGGCAGGCTTTGAAAAATCCTTCAATTACTGATCAGTTTATTTAAATTTCATTACTATTCTTTATCTATAGTAATTAATGTTCTAACATTTTATTTCAAGTTGTACAAATGTACTTGATAAAACATTGAGAAAGTAAGGTACAGATGGTCTGACTGCGGCCTACTACAAAAATTTACAATTAGAGATGATAAAACCGTTAAAGGAATTGTTCCAGATAATCCAGAGAGGGGGAAAGGTGCCTCCGTCTTGGAGAACTGCTTTTATTTCTTTGATTCCGAAGGAAGACCAAGATGTTACTCAAGTAAAAAACTACAGACCGATATCACCATTAAATACAGATTATAAGATATTTGCTAAGGTGTTGGCTAATAGATTGATGAGGGTTCTGCAACAGGTGATTCATGGGGATCAAACTGGGTTTATTAGTGGTAGGCAAATGAAAAATAACATGAGGCATATAGTTGATGTGTTGGAATTTTTGGAAAGGAACAACCAGATCCCTGCGGCGCTAATTTTTTTAGATGCTGAAAAAGCCTTTGATCAATTGAACTGGCAATTTTTGATGAAAGTTTTAGATAAAATGAATTTTGGGGATAAATTTTTGCAACCAATTAGGGCATTATATCAAAAACAAACAACCCGAATAATAGTTAATAATAGCTTGTCAGAAGCATGTAATATCGAGAAGGGTACAAGGCAAGGGTGCCCGTTATCGCCTTTGTTATTTGTGTTAACATTGGAGATATTACTGGTAAAAATACGGAACTCGGAAAGAATTAAGGGTATACAAATTAGAGATCAGGATTATAGATTGAGAGCGTTCGCAGACGATCTGGTTGTCACAGTGACCCAGCCGAAGAGTTCTGTTGTGGACCTGATGGAGATAATAATGCAATATGGGAAGGTTTCTGGATTTAAAGTTAATGTACAAAAAACTAAAATTCTGGCTAAAAATATGACAGCATCGCAAAAGGCCCTTTTAGAAGGGTTAACTGGATTTGAGATTGTTAAAAGGGTCAAATATTTGGGGGTGCTTTTGTCGCCCTCTAATACAAAACTATATAAAAATAACTATGAAAAATTATGGGGAAAAATCCAAAAAGAAATGGAGTTGGGAAAAGCTGCAATTGTCGTTGTTGGGGCGAATCGCAGCAGTGAAAATGAATGTCCTGCCTAAATTTTTATTTTTATTTCAAATGATACCGGTTCTTAAGAAAGATTCTAATTTGGAGGAATGGCAGAGAGGTATCAATAAATTTGTCTGGGCAGGGAAAAGGTCACGAGTTAAACTTAAGATTATGCAGGATACTCGGGAAAGAGGTGGTCTTAAAATGCCTAATCTTAAATTATATTATGAAGCTGCTGCGTTAGCAGGTATAAGTGATTGGATTAATTTGACACAAGAGAGATTATTAAATCTTGAGGGCCATGATTTGCTGTTTGGCTGGCATGCATATTTGTTGTATGATAAGAAGGTAGATAATGTGTTTAGAGTGCATATTTTAAGACAGGCATTGCTGAGAGTTTGGAAGAAGTATAGACATAAATTAGACTGTAAGATACCATTGTGGGCAATTCCAAAACACGCAATAGAAAATATAAATGTTGGTTTTAAACATGATGTGACTACGTATAAAGAGATTTTAAGCTTGGAAAGAAATGTCTGGTGTTTGAAACCATATAGTCTCTTGCGAGATGAAGAGATTGTTCAAACTTGGTTTCAATATATTCAGCTACGGGCCAGGTGGAAAGAAGACCAGAAAATTGGCTTTACAATGATTGATGAAAATCTGATAAAGCAAATTAGAAATCAGGGACCAGCACATATTAAACGGATATATCTTGCATTGATAGAGATTGACTCAGAAACAGAACTTGTTAAGGATTGTATGATAAAATGGGCCCAGAATATCCAAGAAGTTATTACAATGGATACGTGGGAAAAGATTTGGGTGAGGAACGTAAAATTTACACAAGCTCAAAATTTAAGAGAGAACTTTTATAAAATGTTTTATAGATGGCATCTAGATCCTAAAAAGCTTGCAAGTATGTATCCGAATTATCAGCCAAAATGTTGGAGGTGTGGTGATGAAGATGCAACATATTTTCACGTATGGTGGACTTGCAAAAAGGTTAAGGCCTTCTGGATTAAAATTTGGTGGAATATGCAGAAGATTTTCAAGCAAAGGATAAAGTTTTGTCCGCAACTTTTCTTGTTGGGAATAATTACAGATGCTACGGTTGTGGACACTAAGCTGATGTTGAATTTAATTACGGCAGCAAGACTCTTAATAGGTCAGTATTGGAAGAAAGAGGAACTGCCGACCATAGAAGAATGGACTTTAAAGGTTTCTGACCTGGCAGAGATGGCAAAGATTTCGGCTTATTTGAAAGATCACTCGCAAGAACGTTATATTATGGAATGGAGAAAATGGATTGAGTATATCCAGAACAAATATAGGACTAAAAAGTTTTATGTAGCATTTGAATAAGTCTTCCTTTTCTTTTTCCTTTTTTTTCTTGTTTTCTCTATATATAAATAATATTAATAGTGTTTGTATTATCCTATATGAGCCAGAGAGTGATAGATTTTAGAGTTTATGGTTGTTAGCATATGGATGTTTATGATTGTTTTTTTTTGTTTTTATACCTTGTACTTAGCTCTGGGAAGTCAGGGGGGGGGGAGGGGGAGAGGGGTAGGGAGGGAGGGAGAGGGGAGGGGGAGGGGGGACTGTTAAAGAGAAAATGTATGTTAAAACTTTTCAATAAAAAAAAACATTGAGAAAGTAAGATGAAATGCAAAGATTTAAAGCATATATATTCATATATAGTAGGGACGCGGTGGCTCAGTGGGTTAGGACGCTGAGCTTGTCGATCAGAAGGTCGGCAGTTTGGTGGGTCAAATCCCAAGTGCCACGTAACAGAGTGAGTGCCTGTTACTCGTCCCAGCTTCTGCCAACCTAGCAGTTCAAAAGCACGTAAAAATGCAAGTAGAAAAATAGGGACCACTACGGTTCTGTGTGCCTTTGGCGGCTAGTCATGCCGGCCACATGACCACGGAGATGTCCTCGGACAAGCGCTGGCTCTTCGGCTTTGAAACGGAGATGAGCACTGGCTCCTAGAGTTGGAAGACTAGCACGCATGTGCGGGGGAACCTTTACCGTTTATTCATATATATGTTTATTTCCATTTTTTATCTTAGTTTTTTAATTCAATATTTTTAACAAATGTTTGTTTCTGGTTGATTTTTCACATTCAACAGTCAAACCAGAAATATGTATTTTTTTAAAAAATAATAAGTTTCCTTACATTCTATACTTAAGGATTTTAGTTTAGTTAAGTATATGCCAAACTAAATCCAAAAGTGGATGAGGCTAAGACAAAAGCTAAACTACATTTAAATTACATTTTTATATTTTTTTATTTATATGACTGCCCATCTCAAATTTATAACTCTGAAAAGTTATCAGTTAAAAACACCGTAAATCATGTAACAATAAAAACACACCCACATAAACAGCAGTCAAGATTAAAACCAGAACAAGCATAGTAGTAAGAATTGTATTTGTTTAATGTTGAGAAAATGAAAACATCAAGGGAAGAAAAGGGGATTAAAAAAAACAAACCCACTGCATTGTGTAGCATTGAACAGATTTATAGTGAAGTTAAGATGCAACATTGAGTAACAAATGTACCCGGACATCACGTTTGTTTACTAAGCATTTATGATTTGCAATAATAAAAAAATCAATAAAATATTTATTAAAAAAAACAGAACAAGCAAAAGAACAACAAAAGTCAATGGTGTTCAATAATTTTGCCTTACTGTGAAATGGGCAGGACTAGTTTTCAAAGCCATATGTAGCCTGTGCAGTTCTACTTTAGACCAACAGAGGTCAGTCTACAAACAATCATGACACCTGTACTTCTAAGCTGTAGGCACACAGCACATCAGGAAGGCAGTACAAGATTGTATAGTATGGCAAACTGTGCCACAATCATAATCTTGGGCAAGCAGATTAAAATAAAGCCACACTTTGAGGAGAATGGTTTTTCTAAGTGGCATACGCTACAGGAAAAATATTATACTTTGGAATGAACTAGCAGAACATTTTCAAAAGTTTCATTACTGCTGAATTAGACAAAGTGCTGAAGAAACATCATTATAAGAATTTATTTAAATAAAATTTTCAGAAAAACAAAGGCAAAATTCCCCCAAAATACTGTATTAATATTCATTACCCCCAAGTTTGATTTAACGTATTTCAGACTCCACTGTTGCCATGCCATTACTCTATGTTGAAATATGAAAAATCTAGTTATAAAGAATCACCCTTAATAAAGACAGAAAGGTAAACATAGTTCAACTATTTTGTTCTACCACCATCTCTAGGTAACTTCAAAAACTTGACAAATGAATTATTCTGATTCCATTAAGAATGAATATGTTTAGTTGATTTCTTTGGCAGGCCAATTAAGCCCAATCCAGTAAAAACAAATAAGCTATCAAGAATTCTAGGTAAAAGCAGAAAAATAATTTACTCCAGGTTGTTCTCCCATAAAGGTTTTTTTAAAAAACAAACAGAATAGCATGCAGACATTCGGTAAATTCAAAAATGCTTACAATGTCTATGCTCTACACAACCATTTAAGAGGACTGACCTTTTCAAACAATAAGAACCCTGAGGGTAAGCAATTAGCAAAAAAGTTATGTTATATAACTGCAACACCCATTATGTCTTGTCAAGCGAACACCGGCTCCGAAGTCCCAGCGATTCGTCAGCATTATTCATTATTCAAACAATTTCAGAAAAGCAATTTTGAAAACGTAGCACAGCACAGCACAGCGATGACAATTCCTGCGACCACTAAAAGGCTATTTTTGCAAAACGTTATCTGGAGGCGGTCCCTGAAATCAGGAGACTGAATGAAAAAGCAACCACGCGCGCCAAGGCTTGTCACGCTTCAAGTGCAACTTCATGCCGTTTAGAAATCGCAGCGGCTTTGCGGCCCAATTGAAACCAAACACTCAGATGTAAAAGACAAACGCGGCACCTCCGGCGATCAAGGTCACAAGTCCTGGCCATCCCAGAAAAAGAGCACTTCTTTAGCCGGGAAGAAGCGCGCTCACGCCTTGGCATTCTACCGCGGACAGGGGGCTGGGCAGCATCCCCGGCCTCCGCCTCAGAGAGGGAAAAAGCATGGTGCGGCCGGCAACACCTCCCCACCTCCCAGCACTGGAGTCAAGAGCTCGCGAGGCCTCCGCTCGCCAAGCCCACGCGGGCGCTACGAGCCGGATGGGCCGGCACGCCAGGCCCAGGGCCAGCTCCCTAAAAAAAAGGCTTCAGAGAACCCGGGAGCTCAGGAGCCATTCGCCTCCACGGTGCGTGTCTGGGCTCCGCACTGAGCTAAAATCAGCCACCCAAGCCCCGGGAGTCTCCCTCAGCCCCCGCCGGGGTCCCCGCCCCTCTCCGCCTTTGTGAGGCCGTGGCGGGAGCCCTTGGTGTTTCCTGCCGGCTTTCCCCGGCTGCTTTCTGCTGGTAGTTACCCAAGAAGTGTCGTATTCTTACCGGGTTCTTCGCACGGAAAAAGGGGAGAGCGTGGAAGCCGAGACTTCCCGCGAGGTCCCGTTACCGAAACCAAACAACCGACGACGACGACGCAGCAGTGCCACAAAATGGCCGCCACGGCTGCAGTGCCGCTAGTCCGATCGCCGTGAAGGGAAGGAGGGAGGGCCTTCAGTGGGAGGAGCGGGTGAGGGCGTGGCTTTTGCTCTCAGGCGGGAGCTTGGAGAGTTACCGCTTGTGAGGCGGCTTTGCTCACAATTTCCCCCAGTCGGAACCTTTCCGCTGGGCAAATGAGATTGCCCGATCCCGCGCGGTCGCTGTCACCGGACCCCGAGTGTGTTGCAGACGTTTAGAAATTGAAACCCTCGGCTGTCTAGCCGTCTTTATTCACAAGTATCCCCAGCAGCGTCACGCTGCTGTTGAGTCTAGTATACAAAGTACTACGTTATCGGACGGAGCAAGAGACCGTTTTCTTCCAAAAATTACGCCTCAAAAAAAAAAAGATATTGCTGTGTAATATGAAATCACGTGTTCGGAGTGCAGATTTAGCTCTTCGTATCTTTAGCTGCTAAAAGAATCTTCGGTAACCAGGTTACGAAGGACTTCGCCCTGAGACATTATAGTCTATCACTGGAGGAAATCCTGGGCTGCAAATTAACCCCACGCATGGCAGCTTCTTAGGATCACGTTTACCTCCTTAGCAAAGGATCGTCAAGAGATGAGTGGGTGGATTAAGCCTTACGTATACTTTCCTGGGTTCCCAAGATCACTGCAGATGGGGACTGTAGCCAAGAAATTAAAAGACGCTTGCTCCTTGGGAAGAAAGCCATGGCAAATCTAGACAGCACACTAAAAAGCAGAGATATCACCCTGCAACAAGTCAACAAAAGTGCGTATCGTCAAGGCTATGGTCTTCCCAGTTGCAATATATGGCAGTGAAAGCTGGACCATAAAAAAGGCTGAGCGCCAAAGAATTGAGGCCTTTGAACAATGGTGCTGGAGAAGACTCCTGCAAGTCCCTTGGACTGCAAGGCGATCAAACTGGTCAGTCCTAGAAGAGATCAACCCTGACTGCTCTTTAGAAGGCCAGATCCTGAAGCTAAAACTCAAATACTTTGGCCACCTAATGAGAAGGAAGGACTCACTGGAGGAGAGCCTAATGCTGGGAAAGGTTGAGGGCAAGAGAAGAAGGGGACGACAGAAAATGAGGTGGCTGGATGGAGTCACTGAAGCAGTAGGCGTGAGCTTAAATGGACTCCAGAAGATGGTAGCAGACAGGAAGGCCTGGAGGTAAGTTGTCCATAGAGTCACGATGGGTCGGACACGACTTCACAGCTAACAACAACATACTCCTGTATATTTCATCAAAATCGAAAGCCCACAAACTAGAAGAAATCCGAAATACTGCAAAATTCTTTCGATACTCTTGATTATGCTGGATATAACACAATCATGAACTAATCAACATATATTGCTGCTATTCGTCACGTGTGAAGCTCGGCACAGCTGCCCCTCCCAATATAATTAATAGCTAATGACACTATTTTGCCAAAAGCTGTTTGTATATGTTATTACTAGGTATTTCCATTAGGTCACCCACTTATTACATAATGCTAGAAGGATTTATTCTTGCTCAGAAATCTGCAGGGAGTTAAAAATGGTATTAAATGACAATTTTGAGACCCATACTTCTTTGAAATTTGCCTTACACACACTTTTTAAAGAATACAATTTTATATACCTAGTCCACTACCAAGAAAAATCCCAAAGCATACATTAATCAAAGCTGGTATCAAAATCTGAAGCTGAAGATCCTGTCTTTTAAGTCCTGGATCAGTTCCTGGAGGCTCTAAGGATCCTAATGGGGCAAAAGAAGGTCAGATTAAACCCTTGCCAGCTGGAGCTGCTTGCCAGTAAACATTTGAGAAGTACTGTACTGTATTTACTGTAGTCCTGTACTTACTTTTGATGGGGGTCATACAACCCTGAAAAAGTTGGTGACTTGGGGTTCTCCTGGTTTCCCTGGCATTGGGGTGGGGTTTCAAATCCCCACGACGATTGGGAACGGCAGTAGGCGGTTACACGGAGGGCCATATCAACACCTAGGATCGCGCCCCCGCTATCTTCAAGCAGTGGCGTGCTCCGACCCTCCGGTTGGTACCCGTTTATCCGGGGGTGAGGGGGATCAGGCCCCTGAGCTCAGGCTGGTGTACTTTAATGCCAGATCCGTTGTGAACAAGGCTCCCCTCGTCCGTGATTTGATCGAGGAGGAACACGCGGATCTGGCATGCATTACAGAAACCTGGTTGGGCTCAGAGGGTGGTGTCCCTTTGACTGAGCTTTGCCCTCCAGGTTTCTGTGTTACATCGGCCGCGGGCTCAGGGCAGGGGCGGTGGGGTGGCGGTAGTTATACGGGAGACCTTATGTCCGCGGAAGACCACTATTCTACAGATAGGCGGGAGTGAATCCCTCCTCCTGAGGTGTGGCCCTGGGGCTCAGTTGGGCTTGTTGCTAACATACCTGGTGCCCAGCTGTGTAGCAACGGCCCTGCCCAAGCTTCTTGACGCCCTCTCAGGGTTGACGGTTGAGTTTCCCAGACTTATAGTTCTGGGCGACTTTAATCTGCCTTCTCTGGGAGGGTCGTCTGAGTTGGCCTGGGAGTTCATGGCCTCCATGACAGCCATGGACCTGACCCAAGTAATTCAGGGTCCGACTCATGGGGGAGGACACACTCTAGACCTAGTTTTCTTATCTGGGCAGTGGTTTGATGATCTGGGAGGGGGCTCGCCAACTATTGTCCCTGTCATGGTCCAATCATCACCTCCTGCGGTTGGTCTTCCGCTATGC
This sequence comes from Vipera berus, assembly GCF_964194415.1. Taxonomy (NCBI): domain Eukaryota; kingdom Metazoa; phylum Chordata; class Lepidosauria; order Squamata; family Viperidae; genus Vipera; species Vipera berus. Next base: position 33,954,838 of record NC_138204.1, read on the forward strand.
CACCCCCCACTGCTGGGCTGTGGAACCGACCAGGTGGTTCTGCCCCAGGCGCCTAATGGATCCGGAACGGTTCCAAACGGTGCTTGGATCTATACCTATCCCCCTTGCTCACAGCCCGGCCGACGCCTTGGTGGATTCCTGGGAAAGGGCTGCCACCGAGGTGCTCGACCGTGTTGTACCCTTGCGACCCCTGACCCGGTGCAGATCCCAGTGGGCTCCATGGTTTTCTGTGGAGCTCCGGGAGATGAAGCGTGGGAGACGAGGTCTAGAGAGCTGTTGGAGATCCAGCCGGTCTGAGTCTGACCGATTGCGGTTAAGAACCTTTACGAGGTCTTATCTTGCGGCGATGAGGACAGCGAAGTCTAATTACTTCACTGCCCTCACTGCATCCGCAGATAATCGCCCAGCCGCCCTATTTAGGGTGACTCGCTCCCTCCTTAATCAGGAGGTGAGGGAGGAGCCCTTGCAGAGGCGGGCCGAGGAGTTTAGCTATCATCTGACGGACAAAATCTCTCAGATTCGAGCCGGTTTGGATTCTGACTGGGCAGAGACTGACGGGGAGGAATCGAGCAGTCTAGAGAATGTTACCTGGAGTGAATTCGATTCTGTGACCCCAGATGAGGTGGACAGGATCATGAGGAGACTGAGTTCCACCACGTGTTTATTGGACCCGTGCCCCTCCTGGCTGGTATATGCAGCCCGGGAGGAGACACGAGGCTGGTTCCAGGCAGTAATAACTGCTTCTTTGAGGGAGGGTACCTTCCCTGCCGCCTTGAAGGAGGCGGTGGTGAGGCCCCTCCTCAAGAAGCCTGCCCTGGACCCAGCTATTTTGAATAACTATTGTCCGGTCTCCAACCTTCGCTTTCTTGCGAAGGTGGTTCAGAGCGTGGTGGCACTTCAGCTCCCTCTGTTCCTGGAGGAAACTGATTATCTGGACCCATACCAATCGGGTTTCAGGCCCGGGTACAGCACGGAGACGGCATTGGGTGTGCTGGTGAATGATCTCTGCTGGGCTCGGGACAGGGGTTGTTCCTCTGTCCTAGTCCTATTAGACCTCTCAGCGGCTTTTGGTACCATCGACCATGGTATCCTACTGCGGCGTCTCAGGGGGTTGGGAGTGGGGGGCACTGTTTTACAGTGGTTATCCTCCTACCTCCTGGGCCGCTCGCAGTCGGTGTTGACGGGAGGGCAGAGGTCCGCCCCGAGGCCTCTCGTTTGTGGAGTTCCTCAGGGGTTGTTCCTCTCTCCCCTCTTGTTCAACATCTATATGAAGCCGCTGGGTGAGCTCATTCATGGTTTCGGGGTGGGGTATCATCAGTATGCTGATGATACCCAGCTTTTTCTTTCCACCCCGAACCAACCCAGTGATGCCCTCGACGTGATGTCCCATTGCCTGGAGGCGGTTTGGGTTTGGATGGGGAGAAACAGGCTTCGTCTCAATCCTGCCAAGACTGAGTGGCTGTGCATACTGGCATCTCAGACTAACCAATCTTTTCCATTGTTAACTATGGGGGGGTGAGGTGTTACCCCCCCGTTGATAGGGCCCGCAATTTGGGCGTCCTCCTGGATTCACGGCTCAGTTTGGAAGATCATATAGGAGCCGTGGCCAGGGGGGTTTTGCCCAGGTTCGCCTGGTGTGCCAGTTACGGCCCTATCTGGACTGAGATGCCCTACGCACAGTCACCCATGCGCTCGTGACCTCCCGGCTAGACTACTGCAATGCTCTCTACATGGGGCTGCCCCTGAGGACCACTCGGAAGCTTCAGCTGGTGCAGAATGCATCCGCGCGAGTTGTGATGGGAGTCTCCCGATACTCCCATGTAACACCTCTTCTCCACAAGCTGCATTGGCTTCCAGTTGCCTTCCGGGTGAGATTCAAGGTGCTGGTGATGACCTATCAAGCCCTAAATGGCATGGGCCCGGATTATCTGAGGGAGCACCTGCTGCCAGCATCAATTTCCCATCGTGCTGTGCGCTCCCAAAGGGAGGACCTCCTCAGGGTACTGCCGGTCAAGGATTGCCGACAGGCGATCCCCAGGGGGAGGGCGTTCTCTGTGGGCGCGCCTGCCCTATGGAATCAACTGCCAACGGAACTCCAGACTGCCCCCCGACCTTCGTTCATTTCACCGGGACCTAAAAACCTGGCTGTTTGAGCTATCTGGTCTGGACTGAGGGGTTTTAATGTTTTTAAATTGTGATTTTAATTCTTTGGGGCTAGACTTAATTTAATTTAATTTTTATTTTATATTGTATTGTTTTTAAATTTTGCCTTGTAAACCGCCTTGAGTCCTTCAGGAGTAGGGCAGTATATAAACCGAATAAATAAATAAATAAATAATATTAAAACAGAAGGAAGTTGTAGCCAGGGGACTGTCTGTCCAGCTTTGATTAGTTACCACCTACCTTGATTAGGATGTACTGGCAGGTTACTCAATCATAAAGTGATTAGATGATTTATGTGTGTGTGTGGGGGGGGTGCCTTTGGAGATGACCTGGAAACTCCAATTGGTACAGAAAGCAGTGTCGTAATTGCTGATAGGGCTAACCCCTCCCCAGTTTTGGAGTTGCTGAATTGATTCCAGCAGGTTTCCAGGACAAATTCAAAGTTGTAGTCATTACTTTTAAAACCATTCAGAATACAGGACTGACCATTAATCTGTTGAATGTCTGACTCCTTGAAGGTTTGTGAGGCAGACCAAGCAACAGATCTTCTCAGGAATGATTTCCATTATGAAATATGTACTACCCCAGTATGGGTGGGCCAATAGTCCTTGCCTTAAGGAAGCAATTTACAGTAAAGTACTGTCCCAGTTAGCTGTAGGTTCATTATTCTCTTTGAGTGACTATCGTAGTGAGTTGTTATAATTTTAATTGTATTTTATTCTAAGCTGTTGTACAATGCCCAGAGTCTGTATAGATAGTCTGTATAGATTAGGGTATTTTATAAATACTGTATTAAAGGATATGATGATGCCGATGTTCTGATCTGCAACTTTTGGAATTGCCTCCCTTCTAAAAGCATGGACACATTTAAATCTTTCAGGGATGTCACGTGGCCTTGGGACTTCAAGTTATGCATCTCTTGAGTTAATTTGATGTGCTTAACACAATAAATGTTTGTGCTACATTATGTGATTAAGATTAGATACCACCATTATAACTTTCCATCCACACCTGGTAGCATATGATCTTGTCAATTAAATTTGGAGTCTTACCAGTTGCTATGTCATGCAAATTTGTAACACTATTGTTTTTCAGATAATGGAATTTGAAATCATAACTAAGAGGTAGTATTGAATAGCTAATTTATACACAGTTACATTACTTCCATTATTCAGCCTATAAATTGCCATGAAAAATTATCAAATGCCTTTTGGGCATCTAAGAATATTAGTGCCATTTGTTTCCCTGGATGTAGCTCATAATATTCTAATACATCTATTATCACTCTTAGATTATTTTTAATTTGTCTCTTTGGTAAAAAGCCGTTTTGATCTGGATGTATAAATTCGACTAAGTATTTTTTCAATCTCTCTGTCATTATTGAAGTAAAAATTTTATAATCCACATTGAGCAATGAAATCGGTCTATAGTTCTTAATCTGGGTCAGATCAGAATCTTCTTTTGGTATTAAAGTAATATTTGCTTCAATCCATGTAGTTGGAAGTCTAGCTTCTAATAAAAGTCCATTGCAAACGTCTTTCAACGGTTTGCTTAGTATTTCTTGTAAATTCTTATATAACTCTGCCGGAAGCCCATCTGGACTTGGTGTTTTTCCATTTTTTTGTCTTTTTATGGCCTCTGATATTTCCATCATTGTAACCCCTTCATCTAACATAATTTTACGGTAAATGTCTCTGAAATCTTTGGAAGATTACTTTCTTCCAGATATTTTACAGTTTTCTCTCTTGAAGTTTCCTCCTTGTCATACAATTCCTTATAGTATTCTTTGACTATTTTTTTTTATTTCTTCACTTTTATATTGTAAATAACCTTTCCCATCGAGTAAGTTACGTATCGTTTTTTTTCTTTGTTTTTTAAGTTTATAAACTAACCAACTTCCCGGCTTATTGGCATTTTTGAAAAAAATCTGTTTCATTCTTTTTATCTGTTCTGCCACTTTTTCTGAGTCTAACAGATTTAATTTATGTTTTATTATGTCCATTTCTCTTTTCAAAGTCTTACAAATAATGGACTTTGGACAGAATTTTATAAATATGGTAAAAACAATATATAACAAACAAACAGCCAAAGTGATTGTGAATGGAGATTGTACAGAGAGCTTTATACAGCCTACTAATGGAAACAGACTATTGTAGCCCCTGCACTTTTTTGGCAAGGCTTTTCAGAAGTGGCTTTCCACTGCCTCCTTCCTAGTGCTGAAAGTGACCCAACATCACCCAACTGGTTTTGTGCCTAAGGAAGGATTAGAACTCAAGTCTCCAATTTCTATCCTGGCACCTTAACCACTACATCAAACTGGCTCTCCTATACACTTGTCATATATACTTGACAATTATGTTTTCTAATAAGCCACAGTTAAGCAAAACCATGGCATACTGTGCTGCATGAATACAGCCATCAAGTCATTTAATATCTATCATTTCACAGCATATCATAAAGAAATTAGCAAATTTTAAGGGGAAATGAAGAAAAATCCTTTGTTATAAGTAATCCTCAATTTACAACCACAAATGGGACCAGAAAATTTATTAAGCAGTGCAATTGTTAACTGAGACATCATGTAACCACACCTGATTTTAATTTTTTGCTGGGGTTATTAAGCTAATTACCACAATGGTTGAGTAATACAGTACACAACGACTTGAGACCTTCCCTGTTGGCTTCCCCATTGACTTTGCTTGCTTAAAGCCAGCTGGAAAGGTTGTAAATGGTGATCATGTGGCCCCAGAATCCTGCAAGCATCATAAATGCAAACTGGTTGCCAACCATCTACATCGCGGGTGTCAAACTTGCCACATCAAGTGACGTGTCGTGACATATCGTGACTTTTTCCAGCAATGGGGTGGGCGCAGTTTCGGTATGATGAAATCAGCCCATGGGCCAGCAGTTTGACACCCCTGATCTAGATTGTAGTAATGTGAATACGGGACACTTTGACTATTGTAAATGCAAGGACCTGTTGTAAGACATTTTTTCAGCACCATTGTAACTTCAATCAGTAATTAAATAAATGGTTATAAGTTGAATACTACCTGTATTAAAGGATGTCATATTTATAACAGTATGTCAAAAATGCCAAATATACATATAATTCAGGGCTAGTGAGATTTTTCTTTTTAAAAAGGATGGCACTATAGGATTTAGTAGTTATTTCAATCTGTCTCAGATTGTCAGAAGGTGGCAAAAGGTGATCACATACCTCAGGACACAACAACCATCATACATATGAGTCAGTTGCCAAGCATGCGAATTTTGATCATGTGACCATGGGGATGCTGCAACTGTTGTGTGAAAAATGGTCATAAGTCACTTTTTCCAATACCACGGTTAACTTCGAATGGTCACTAAATGAACTGTTGTAAATCGAACACTCCATGTACTGCCAGAGATTTTGTCATTTATACTTGGATCACATTCTTGTTGGTTGACTACAGATGAGCTACTGGATCAGCTTCAGTGATATATTCATATATTTAAGTAAAAATTACTATAAACATGAAGCTGAAAGCAAAAAATAACATTTCTATATATTTCTATTCTATAAGGGTTACTTTGCATATGGCAGCAAATGAGCTCCTATTATGAGTAGAAACAAATGAATACAGGACTAAAAACCTGAAAGTACTTTTAATAATCATGGTGAAATGTTCAGATGACTGATCTGATACACTTGGATTCAACCTTACAGGTAAAATTATACTAATCCAGAATAATACGAATACTGGTTTAGTCATAGCGCAATGAACTTAACTTTATCTGATTTTGTGCCCTTCATAAGCATAGGATGATAACGTATAGATTTTAAAGCTATTATGGCCAAGGCAGATTGGGAATACTAGGAGTTATAGTTCAACATATTTAAAGGCTACCCGTTTGGGGAAAATGGATCTAAAGCTACAAATAAATGAACACATTTTCAAAATACCAGGTGTAATGACCCAAATGTTTATTATTTAACAACAACAGACAGTATATTTTGCAGATTCACATTTACAAGTATGTTGGGGAAAATCCAGTGTAATTTTTAACCTATTTTGCTGCCCAGAAGGGGTGGAGCAAAGCATTATTATAGAATAGTCAGTTTATGTTTGGATTATAGTGTAGTGCTGGGGGGAAAGGATTGTAACAATTACTCATAATATTTTAGTTGTCAGCAGTGTTTAAACCTGGAATTGTGTGCATCAGAGAACACCTTAAAACAATAAATACAAAATTTAAAAAAGTAGGGTAGGTATATGACACCTTGCATATTGGTTAATATTTCCCATTGTACAAAGATGCAGTATAGAAAACGTACAGCACAAACAGAACCAGTCTAAGGAAATCCAGAGTCTCCTACATAGTCATAGAAATAAACTCAAGAAACTCTTGTTTTGGCAACTCTGATAAATATGAAAATTATGATGGACTACATCTGTTATGTGTGAATGTATTTCTCCTCCAACAGCAATCACTTCTATTTCTCTCCTTGTCCTATGAAACAGATCTGGAGGATACCCAGAAGCTGCAAAAATAATTCTGAATTTGATCTGTCAGTAGTGTACAGTGGTGAAAGGATTATGTTAGATACAACCCAATATCACTAGCATGTTTACTCAGAAGTCAATTCCACTGAGTTTAAATGGGGCTTTCTCCAAATACAAATGAATAGGATTCTAATCCTTATTACTTAGAATTAAGACCTCATTTCAAATTGTATCAAGAGTACTGGCCAAATTTTGGTAGAGAAGCCTATCTGAATAGCACTTAACTCCTCAGAAATCTCAGGCTAATCGACTATATCAAATGAAACTTTCAGTAAGATAAGAAAATATATCATAATCAATGCCTGGATTTTGGGTTTAGGTTCAAACTATCAATTATGTACAGATACATGGGCATCACTTATGTCTGCCTGATAACATAGTTGAAATAGATATGTGACATATTGCCTTACTCCAGTTCCCCCCCCCAAAACTGAAATGTGACAATTCAATTCTCAGAAGTTTCAGCCACAGTTGTACTATTTAGATAATTATGGGAAATAAAATCTACCTATTTGGAGGAAACTGGAGTGACAAACGCTGCAATACTCTTTCTGTAAGAGTCCGCAAATAGTATACCCCTTACCCTAGAATAATCCATGCACTACTGCATAGATGTATATATACTCATAACACTCTCTCAGAAGATGGCTTTATTTGGAATCTAGAAATTAATTTTTCCAGATACCTTGAATTGTCACCTGAAAAACAGCTAAATCTCAAAAAACACTATGAGATGAAAGAGTGAACAAAGACTTTGGCATTACAACATAGATCATCTTAAAGCAGACATGTCAAACTCGTGACGTCATGTGATGTCGCACAACATAATGGAGCCTTTTTGCTATTGCCGGCAATGGGGTGGGCGCGGCTTCTAGATGAAGCGTCTGGCCCGTGGGCCGGCAATTTGACACCTCTGTCTTAAAGGATCTAATTTTACAGCAGAACTGACTCAAACAGGAAACAGTAAATGTTAATTCCATTAATATGTGAGAACCTTCTAATAAGTATCATAATTTATGGCAATAGAAGGAAAATATATATTTCTTTATCCAGTTAGATCATACTAACCAGTGATTTGGAAATACTAATATGTCTAGGACAAATCCCATTCTTACTGGCACAGGAATTGCTCTTAGCACCACCTTGTAAAAATTAACAAAGTTGATTTTTGTTTTTCCATTATATTATTTCCCTGACCATTCCCACTTTCTTTCCAAAAAATTTAAGCCTGTTATTCTGTCCAGAAGATTGATGAAAGAAATACACTCACTTCCAAAATAACATAAAGGAACACTGAAAGCCTTGGATTCTGGGATGTGTTTGCAGTATAAGAACAAACAAAGAAGCAGGACTGAAGCATCAGTCCTCCTCCTATTCAGCATGTGTTCCAGGAATGGAAAGAACAAAGAGAACAGCAGTCTTTCTGAGATGTTTAGGCAAGAATAGAATGAAATCCAGAGTAAGACAGCGTTATACCATTTAATAGTTATAATGCAGAAATTTGTATTTGGAGCTCTCCATTTTTTTATTTAATATGCAGTTGTGGGAGGTAGTAGGGATTTGATTTTGACTGGAGAACTGGGAAACATATATTTTCCTCTATGTACTGTAGTCTCAACTCAAATTATATTTCTGAAATTGCTACTGGTCAGGGAGAAAACAAAGCAGATATAATTTGGCTTTCCCTCTTTCATTCTGCATCTAAGAGCACACTGACGATATTTAGAAAATGATAAAGGGAAGAACAGTTAATTTTCTCCAATCCTGCACTTTTTATTCACTTAAATCTCTCCACCTTACAGCTTCCTTTAATCCAATGTTTTGATGCTTCTAGCTGTCTGCTTAAATTAGGCTGAATGGGAAGTAGAACACAAAATCTTGACATTGGCAGGAACCTTTAAGTAGTTATTCATGTTTCCTCTAAAAGGCTTTATAGCACCTCAGTACCTGATTTTAATTTATGTTGAAGAGGCCATAATCACTGCAATTTATCCTACTGGATAAATCTCCATTCTAGAGAAATCCCAACCACAAGTTACTTAGATTGCAGTGATTTTGAATTAAAGAAATTCAAGGATTTCTTGAGTTTGAATCATCTAATCCAAACAATATAGGAGTAAACAAGCTAAAAGTGACTTACGATTTACTGACTTACTGTTGACAAAACAAGGGAAATATACAGTTTCACTTTCTTGCTGTTTTCTTATGTACCAATATTCAATTCAAAATTTCATTTTTGGACAATATTGATGCTTGGAACTTCAGTAGTAGGATATCCTCAGGCATAGCAAGAGTCATCCTGTCTCACAAGCTACAACTTATCTGCTGCTTCAAAACTTCTTTTTGGTAAGAGAATTGTCCTTGAAAAGCAGAAAACATACTAGAGAAGCTGTTGTGAAGAAAGCAGTCAGCGATCTGAATGGCAGAACCAAGCAGAATATGTACTTTAGCAGCCTGAAGTAACAATCTTACCTGAAGTGAGACATGGCTAGTGAAGTATTGGATCTTCAGGCGACAGAAGTAAATCCTAGTATCGGCAAACAGTTTGCTTCCAACAGACAATTCCACTTTTAATTTCACTAAGATTCCTCAGTGAAGTGCAAGCAATACAACATTTGGGCTTTGCATACACAGAGCTGCTGGAAACAACTACTGTAGGTCTTAGGACTGGCCCAGAGCATGATCTAACATTTTGTTCTCTGGTGCCTCAAAACTCTTTCTAGTATGGTCTCTGATTTGAATCATTTGGGGATTGTTGAAGATTCATCAAATTTACTATCAGCATAAGTAAATAAAAACATCACAAAACACTGTAGGATCATGGAAACTCTAGAGGAAACAATGTGAGGCTCCAAAAAGGAAATGCTGGAACCAAATAATTGCTCTTTTCGCACTGTCTTGCCAGAAACCAATCCTTCACATAACTCCTTTGATGAAACTGGTGTCCAGGTGCACAATCAGCATGCGCAGGAAAGACATCTCTTTGCGGGTATTTTCAAAGATGATTCTGGGGTCATCAGACTGGCATCGTAGACAATTTGGAGCCATCACCATAGCCAAGTTGTTTACATCCATCTTGGTTTTGCCTACATTGATTGGCTGGGCAAAAATCTGCAAAATAAATAAAACACAGCTCAAATAAAGAGGAAAAATAAAAGGTTTGGTCACAGGCAAGGTGACTTAGCTTCTCTAGCTCCTCAAAGGAAAATGTTCAGAGAGACAATGGAATCATTGTACACAGCCTTGCACTGAAGGCTGACGATAGAAGAAATTTAGATTGGTGTTTCATAAAGTCTGCAAATGCAATGTGAAATGATGCATCCCCAACTAGAACAAACATATAGATTCTGCTTTTTTAGAATGACTCCTGCTAAGACATTCTATATCTATGTACCTGTAAAAAGTGGATGAGGTAACATAAGACCAATTTATTGAGCTCTGGCAGAAGTTCAACTACAGCCACTGCAGCATCAGGATTCTCATAGTTGCTGACACATTCCTTGTAGAATTGTTGTGGGATGACAGGCTCTTCTAGTTCCCGGTACCACAGCTTTAACAAAGAAGCTTCAAGGACAAGAAACAACCCAGAGATATTTACAACAATTATAGCATGCTGTCTGTTTTACCAACTTTATATATCTGTGTTTGTGTACCATGCTTATACTATCTTAGAATTGCTAATGTGGTAATTTTTGTGATTTAATATAAACTGCTTTGATGTGTTAGCAATAATGTAAGTACATAAATGTATAAATAATATGTGGTGCTTACTGTTCCAAAGTGGATCTCTGAGTAATCACAATACACCTTCCTCCTCTTTCTAGATAAATAAAACAACTGACTCTATCCTTTCTAAAATGAAAAACAGCACCATATATTGAGTTCCACTGGTTCAGGCTTTTGACAATCACAGGACATAAATCATGAACAGAAAGGCTTAGGGTAGCAAATGTTCTCTTCAGAAGCAATTACCAAAAGTTTTGTAGAAACTGAAA